>NC_053028.1:2036036-2336036 GCF_003073215.2 Triticum urartu | reverse complement strand
CTCACCTCTGATTCACCATCCTGGTCGGTCGCCGGCTGAATCGGTGGTGTTGCTCCGGTGTAGGAAGGAGCGAACAAAGCCAATGAAATCGCATCGCGAGGGTGAGAGCACGCGGTTTGCTTTGCTTGTGTGCGGTTGAAAAAAAAAATCAAGTCAATATAATATGCTTACTCCAACTTTACGACCGGAGATATCAAGCCTTGTTGGTAAGAACAAATATCATATCAAGTCAATATAAGAGGGTGCTATTTACACAGATTTTACACACCTGCTGATGGAATTCTCTCGTCCTCACCTGCTTGTACTGCATTAGAGTACAAAGGTAATTAAGTCGTCGGTTTGTGTACAGCCTACAAACTTTGAGCTTGGAGTAAGAGAGTTTGATTCCGCTAATCAGTCGTCGGTTCACACCTCGAGTGGCTGCTAATCAGGATGACATAAGAGAGTTTGATTCCGCTAACTTGGTCCCTAACTTACCTGCCACGTTATTCACCTGCTTGGAGTATTTGTATAGTGCTGCTGGGACAAATAATCGATAAAAGTGGTACGCGCAGTTTGGCATGGCATGGGTCATTTTTTGTTGTTACAATTTGGTTGCCATCTGCTTTTGTGTGCATAGAGTCAAAAGCTTTGTGTGCAATCGTGCCCTCCGCTCAAGGTGTCTTGCGATATCTCTAATCACCCGGGGCTAGTGCCAGGTATCACTTTTGGTGATTACGTGGGCGATGATGTACAATTTGAAATGGCTGAGGTAGTAGAGGTCTTTAGATACGAGCACGGGAAGCCTCTTGTCAAACCGGATCAGCTCCCGCATCTACCAACGATGATGCGAAGATTGCATGACTGGTACTTGGAAACCTGTAGGAAGACCGGGACCGATAGTATGATGCTGGGAATTAAAGATGAGCACGACTTCGTTGGAGTCGACCTGATGTCTGTTGAATTTGTGAAATTATTTCAATTATTCAATCAAGAGGCCCTCGACAAAACTCCCATGACTTGCTACTGTCTCTAAGTATTATTTCTGTAATTAAGTCTCTAGCTCAGCTCGTTCATTGCATGTATATATAATTATTCTCACTATATTATGCAGATTGAAGATCGTCGAATGCAAAAGAGGACAAATCTATGACATTGGATTCATTAGCCCAAATACCATAAATGAATGGGCGGTGAAAAAAAGAGCCAAAGATACTGAGGATAACTTGCTAAACGCGTTCCTTCGACATCAAAACAAAAGGGAAACACTCTTTCCTTACAACTTTCAGTTAGTGTTACTGTCTTGTGCATATTCGGTTTCGCTTACTTGAGGTTCGGTGTAATTGATGAGTTATGCGTGTGTAGGTTCCACTCTATTCTGCTATCCATAAAGCTTGACGGGGCAGTAGTAATTGTCTTAGACTCGAGACTAAAGAGCAAAAGCAGTGGCCGGACATGAGCGAAATGCTCCAGAGGTAAGTTCAATCATTATCGCACCATATCGGCAACTTTTGTTCATTTCCTGATATCAAGTAATTATTTTCTTTGCCGGGCAGGGTTTGGAAAAAGTTCACCAGAATAGTCCCGAGTCTGAAGGAGCTGCAATTTACACACCCCGGGCTTGATTATTAGTTTGATTAAACTCTATTCTCGTAAGGTTCTTGTGGCAAGCACCCGGGAATAATTTTACGTGGATACTACGTTTGCGAGTTCATTCGCCACTTGACCTATGAGCGGGGCTTATCTGACAAACAATTTAAAGTACATAAACAATATTCAGAATTTTATTTGATTACCATCAATTGTGTTGAGTTTCATTCATACATATGTACTGACCCCCTTTTTTAAATTAGATCTGGCAGATGCGGGATGAACTCCTACCACATGATCGCATACGAGCAATTTAAGAGAAATTGGCGGGATTCTTTCTTGACCACGTCATACCTCAACACGGAGAATACCATATGGAATTGGAAATGGATCATAGATAGATGATGTTAGGGATTGTAAGAGATGTTACATTGTATATATGTAGGAGCGTCGGATAGATATACGAAAACTTGTTGTTCGACCAAGCACGGAGAAAGAGATGTCACTTCCCTCTATATATGTTCATGATGATCTTGTGTAATTAATGGTTCCTTCATTTGCTTACTAGCTAGCATCCAGTTATCTCTATATGTAGTAGCTAGCTAACACAATATGAAACAACCAAACCCTCCACCCCCCCCCCCCTTTCAAAAATAAAACAAAAACCCCAGCGCCATGGAGCTGCTGACACGTGGCTGCGTTTTAGTCCCGGTCGGTGTTACCAACCGGGACTAAAGGTCCTCCGGGTAGGGCTCCCCACAGCGGCCAGTTGGACCTCCTTGTTGGGTTTCGTAGTAATTTCAAAAAATTTCCTACGCACACGCAAGATCATGTGATGCATAGCAACGAGAGGGGAGAGTGTTGTCTACGTACCCACGCAGATCGACTGCGGAAGCGCTGACACAACGTAGAGGAAGTAGTCGTACGTCTTCATGATCCAACCGATCAAGCACCGAAACTATGGCACCTCCGAGTTCGAGCACACGTTCAGCTCGATGACGATCCCCGGACTCCGATCCAGCAAAGTGTCGGGGAAGAGTTCCGTCAGCACGACTGCGTGGTGACGATCTTGATGTACTACAGCAGCAGGGCTTCGCCTAAACTCCGCTACAGTATTATCGAGGACTATGGTGGCAGGGGGCACCGCACACGGCTAAGGAATAGATCACGTGGATCAACTTGTGTGTTTCTGGGGTGCCTCTGCCTCAGTATATAAAGGACTAGAGGGGGGAGGCTGGCTGGCCATAGGAGGCGCGCCAGGAGAGTCCTACTCCCTCTGGGAGTAGGATCCCCCCCCCCCAATCCTAGTTGGAATAGGACTCCTTGAGGGGGGAAAGAGAGAGAGGGGGGCCGGCCACCTCTCCTAGTCCTAATAGGACTAGGGGAAGGGGGAGGCGCGCGGCCACCTTGGGCTGCCCCTTTCTCCTTTCCACTAAGGCCCATCAAGGCCCATATGGTTCCCGGGGGGTTCCGGTAACCTCCCGGTACTCCGGTAAAATCCCGATTTCATCCGGAACACTTCCGATATCCAAACATAGGCTTCCAATATATCAATCTTTATGTCTCGACCATTTCGAGACTCCTCGTCATGTCCGTGATCACATCCGGGACTCTGAACAACCTTTGGTATATCAAAATGCATAAACTCATAATATAACTGTCATCGAAACCTTAAGCGTGTGGACCCTACGGGTTCGAGAACAATGTAGACATGACCGAGACATGTCTCCGGTCAATAACCAATAGCGGGACCTGGATGCCCATATTGGTTCCTACATATTTTACGAAGATCTTTATCAGTCAGACCGCATAACAACATATGTTGTTCCCTTTGTCATCGGTATGTTACTTGCCCGAGATTCGATCGTCGGTATTCCAATACCTAGTTCAATCTCGTTACCGGCAAGTCTCTTTACTCGTTCTGTAATACATCATCCCGCAACTAACTCATCTAGTTGCAATGCTTGCAAGGCTTAAGTGATGTGCATTACCGAGAGGGCCCAGAGATACCTCTCCGACAATCAGAGTGACAAATCCTAATCTCGAAATACGCCAACCCAACATCTACCTTTGGAGACACCTGTAATGCTCCTTTATAATCACCCAGTTACGTTGTGATGTTTGGTAGCACCCAAAGTGTTCCTCCGGCAAACGGGAGTTGCATAATCTCATAGTCATAGGAACATGTGTAAGTCATGAAGAAAGCAATAGCAACATACTAAACGATCGGGTGCTAAGCTAATGGAATGGGTCATGTCAATCAGATCATTCAACTAATGATGTGACCTCGTTAATCAAATAACAACTCTTTGTTCATGGTTAGGAAACATAACCATCTTTGATTAACGAGCTAGTCAAGTAGAGGCATACTAGTGACACTCTGTTTGTCTATGTATTCACACATGTATTATGTTTCCGGTTAATACAATTCTAGCATGAATAATAAACATTTATCATGATTATAAGGAAATAAATAATAACTTTATTATTGCCTCTAGGGCATATTTCCTTCACTCCTTTAGTCCCGGTTCGTAAGTCAACCGGGACTAAAAGTAATGGGCATTAGTCCCGATTGTTTTGTCTCGGTTTCAGAACCGGGACTAAAGGCCCTCTGGAACCAGGACTGATGCCATGTTTTCTACTAGTGACATATTCCCGAACCTGTAGGGTCGCACGCCTAACGTTCGGTAGCGCTATGATAGTATTTAAATATTAATAGTGGAAAGTCCGAAAGTTTTTCAGAGTCCTGGATGAGATCCGGGACATCGCGAGGAGCTCCGGAATAGTCCGAAGGTAAACATTCATATATGGAAAGTTGTTATCGGGGTTTCGGGAAAAGTTTGAGTTTTTTCGGTATTGTACCGAGAAGATTCTAGAAGGTTCAGGAGTGGGGCCCACCTGCATGGGGACCCACATGAACGTGGGTAGTGGAGAAAGTCCCCACAACTCTGGTCTAGTCGCCCCAAGACCCCCCCTTAAAAGGAATAGTATCATATTCCAAAGGGATAAGATCAGGATCCCTAGAAAGGGGGGATAGCGATCGGTGGGGAAGGAAAGGAGGAATTTCCTTCCTCCCTCTATGGCCAACGACCATAGGGCCTTGGAGGGCAAGCCACCAGCCCCCTCCATGCCTATATAAAGGTGGGGAGGCATTGGGCGCAGCCACCCCTTGGACCCTTGCCCGTTACCTCTCCCAACTCCTCCCATGTTTCACGGGTACGCACTTGGCGAAACCCTGCCGGAATTCCGCTGCCACCACCACCACCATACCATCATGTTGGTCCCGATCTCATCTACCCCCTATGTCTCGCTTGCTGGATCAAGAAGGAGAGGCTGCCGCCAAGCTGCACGTGTGCTAAACTCAAAGGTGTTGTCTGTTCAGCACTTGATCGGGAGTTCGTGGATGATCGTGTTGGACCGCGAAGACGTTGGACTACATCAACTGCGTTTCTTAACGCTTCCGCTTAGCGATCTACAAAGGTATGTATATCCAATCTCTCCTCTCGTAGATGTGCATCTTCAAGATTGATCTTGATGAGCGTAGGAGAATTTTTGTTACCCATGCAACGTTCCCCAATAGGAGGAGCTCCCGGTGGAGAAGGCGAGCAAGAGGAGGGAAATAAGCGGCATGTGGGAGCAGTGGCCGTCTGTGCCGACGCGTAGAGAAGATGCCATCAACCGAGGACAAGCCCACTATCAAGGACATCAATGAGATGGTGTCCCCACTGTTGGCTCCCCCTGCCGACCGCTGCTCCATGGACGGCGGTAGTGGGGTCGTGTGCTCAGCGCTGCCACGCGCAAGTAGTGGTAGGTCGAGCTGGTTGCCAAATTGACCGCCGCCGCGCACAAGGAGTGGGGGCGGAGCTAGCCGCCAAATCGACCGTTGCCGCTTGCAAGACCACCGCGGCCGATGAAACTACGAATCGATCACCTGAATGGAATTATAGCATCGATGTACTTTTTTTTTTCATGTAGAGTATATCTTGAATGAAAACATCGTTGTGTAGATCGGAAGGGACGAGGAAAAAGGGGATTAGAGAGAAGCTTATTGGAGGTAGGAGAAATACCACATACATGGTGTATATTAGCTCGCATCTCCCCAGACTCCTCTCATGCAACATGACGTATCATGTGCGCTCACCTTAGGCTGGCTATGGAGAAATTGCCGACTCCAGCGGGCCTGGCTAGCAGGTGCTTTGAGGTCTGCAGCCCAAATAGTGAAGGCATGTAAGGAAACAACTCATTTTCTTTTCGTGTGGGCTTGGTTGAACCTAATGCGGACAATCAAAGCGCGCCCTTGCTGTGTCATCCGCTGGTGCAGTGCATGTGCATAGTACAACTTGATGTAGCCGTCATCCGTTGCTTCTCTTTGGCAGTTAATTTGCAACCCTGTTAGTCGCTGGTGTTGAGTGGACAGTACTCATGTGTTTTGCCAGTCGAAACAGAGCAGAGCAGCTCCTCTTCCTCTGCTTTTGCTGGACGGCTGCATGCCCTGCGTGTCCATAAAGATCATCTTTTCTTAGGCACTAAAGCGTGCCTAAATACATTTATATTTAGACAAATCTGTGATAAATAATTCGGGACATATGACTACATACACACTCCTTTCATAAAGTAATATTATATTTGCCCGGTAAAATAAAATAAATACTCTTATATTAATCCCGTGCCGATTGCCCATGTTAGAGGATTACTGGAAACTACGGTAGACGACTTGTCATGTTTCCCGCAGTTGGACCCATTTAATCAGAGTAATCGCGATTAGGTGTGTGATTAACAAAAGAAAAAAGATAGTACGCACTACAACTTCTCCAACTTCGGCGTGAAATCATTCGCCTAACACTTGTCCAAGAAATTATTTGGCATGATACCATGTAAAGTAAGCCTGTAAGGCTAAGGCACAACTTAGAAAAATGTCCAATTTTGTGTACATTAGTTAAATGAGTGATCAAATAGCAAACCATGGACACAAGTAGTAACCTGCCCTTGTGAGGAGAACATGGCATGGTACGCTCCATGTGACCTACTGACAAAACAAATAGACAACCGCTCGGAAAGTGCAGAATGCTGCAGAAACCACGAGTTCTCACAGCTTTGCAAGCAATTTTACCACATCATGGCCATGGCGGACGGAGCATAGTAGCCTAGAGCCTCTAACCGCAATCACAACAAACACAGAGACAAGAGTTTGTGACGTGTAAGTTCTGCAGTTTTTCTCCTTTGTTCTTCTCCTTTTATTAGAAAACATAAAGACCTGCCGTGGGTGCTCACGCTCCTACCGGATCGTGCCATCCCACCATCGAGCGCATGCCCACACGGCGCTCAACAACTCTGCCACGGACCACCCCCACAAAGTGTGTCTCATAGCTGATCATAACTAAACCCAGAAAAATAGCTAACATAAACTAAGACATGCCATGGTAGAGAAAAACTGCCCGAAAATGGCTGCCCTGTCACACCACACGTATGGTAGGACTAGATTATTCCAATAAATTTCCCATAATCTAGTGGGTTAGCATGCACTAAATTAAATGTTAAGACCCTTGACGACAACGCGCTGTTGCGCACGTCTTTATCTTTCTCCTCGTGCCCGTGCACTAAGTTTCCCTCAATTGTTAAACACCCAATGCCACGGTGCCACGTATAAGAATTCCCTAATTCTAGTTTCTACTCCCTCCTAAGGCTAGTCATAGTGGGAGTAACTTAGCTAGTAACATAGTGCACTCCAAGAAAATTTTGCTTATGTGGCAAGTATTTAATGTGAGGTAGTAACACAATATATTACTGTAACATAGCGCTTCCCAAGACAAGATAAGTCTACAAGCTAATAAATGAAGCCATCTATGACACTATTATTATGTTACTTTGCATTATGAAGGTGGTAACTTAGACTAGTGTCATGCATATGACACTAGTCTAAGTTACTCCCCACTATAACCAGCCTAAAACCATGACAAGAATTATGAAACCTGAGGAGTATGTTCCAAAATGTACTACTACAGGGCTCACACGCATCTCAAAGTTAAGTTTGACCAATAATTAGAGACGAATAGTAATGCATGGCTTATGGGACAAAAAAAAATTGCATGGCCAATTGCTCGTGAATACAAATTTAAAGTCATGTGATTGCCCCACTGTCCCCAACGATTATTTCCAATGATGCTAGCGCGCTGCTGCTTTGGCTCAATGCATCGGAGAATCTTTGTACATGCGTGAATTTGAAACTGCCAGGAAATTGCTGGCTTTGCTGCCTCTCTACTGAACTAATCTTTGCGAGAAATGAATCTTAGCAATGTTGACTCGAGTCAAGGAGTAACCGCTACGTAATTTTTCCCTTGAAAGGCTCACTATGAACTATATACGGATGTATATAGACATATCTTAGAATGTAGATTCACTAATTTTGCTTATTGAAATTTCTAAAAAGACTTATATTTAGGAACAGAGGGAGTACATAGAATGTAGCACAAGATGCAGTGTACATAAAAAGTAGCACAAGTTGCGGTGTACATTGATTAATACATAGATAACTAGTTCACAATTGCAGGGATCGAAATAAATAGACATGATATCATACACACGCTCAGCTTGCTCGAGAGAACACCTGGCTTGCTGCCTGGACTATGTGCTCAGGGTCACCAATGACGACCCGGAATCCTCTTTTACAGACGAACCAACGGCGAGGCCCCAGTGCAATCTTAGCGAATTCCATCACCTTGGAAACACATGTAATGATCAGCTCATGTGAATTTTGCTTGAGAAATTTGATAATCCAGGCTATGGCAGCAATCAGGATGATGAAGAAGAATATGGGAATGTTGATCATCCAGGTCATGACAGCAAGCATCATCCCCACATCCCTCTTGTTTTGTAGCTTCATTTCTTGGATGGCGGTGAAGATCATATTCATCTGAGAATCCAAGGTGGACGACGTGGAGGCGGAAGGCATCGTCAGGGCAGTAGGCTTCTTGATGGGCGTGCTCCAAGACATCATTATCCACAGGATTCTCGTGCCGAAAAACATGAGGGCAACATGGACCGCGGAGGTGAACACGGGGTAACTCTTCATGGCCGCCGATGGCACAAGTTGTTCTGTGACAGCGGAAATGGAGCCCGACAACAGAATCCAGAAGAGCAGCAGGCACACGATCTCCAGGGTCGAATTGCATGGCATTCTCAACAACTTGGAGAGGACGATGGTGGCAGTGTAAGTAAACATAGGGGTGAATTCCTCCATGGCTGACGGCACAAGGGCTGTGACGATGGCGGAAATGGCCTCATGCAGCAGGTACAAGAGCAGCATGGAGCACAAGGTCTTGAGGAGGTATCCAGCAATGGAAAGATATGTATGCCATGGCGTTGTCACCACCACCGCGGTGAGGATGATGGCGGCAATGACAGTAAACAAGACTTGCATCTCCTCCGACAAGGACGGCAGCAGTAAGGAGGCGAGCTTGGCAATGGCTCCGAAGATGACAAGAAAGACCAGAACTGTTCCAGCGATGCCTAATAACCAGGTGGCCATCCTTACTGCTGGAGAAACCGCAAGTGTGTGTGTGTGTGTGTGTGTGCGAGAAATGAAGATGCACAGGTACGTAGTAGGCACCTAGGCCTTGGACTATATAACACAAGACGTACGTCCTCCTTTGCAAATCCTTTGATGACGCGTTAACTTGACCCACGAAGACTTAATTGTAAACTCGTCATCCCGCGTTAATTAACTTGTGTTATTAGAACATACGAGTAGTATAATATATAAAGCCACCTTGGACGTAGATTCCCGGCACTCGGAGACGTAGATTCCCGGCTCTTGATAGATGCATCACATGCACATTCGATGGGTAAAGGTGCCTTCTACGTACCAACAATGGAACTTTAAAAGTGGCCGTTAATGCTTGCTACTATCAACTACCTTGCGGATCGATGATATAGTGAAGGATCCACGATGCTGCCTTTTCCTTTCGGACATAGCTAAGTTTAAAACGTTGTATGGTTAGCTTAACCATACAATATTGGCGCAAATCATTTGTCTTAGTCACCGACCCCTTGGCAGGGGAGGGCCCAGGAATTGAAGACTGTGTATTCAAATTTTGTTCTTTTTAGAAGCCTATAGCCTTTCTTTTGGCGTGTATAACCGATTATACTAGCATACAGTGCTAGCTCTAATAAAATATATCACATAATATATATTGTATTCATTAAATTGACCATAACTTGGTATTGTTCAACATATAGAAGTAAAGATTGTTTAACATATCATGGCAAAATGTAATTAAGATCTATAGAGGATAGAATATAGCAATTTAAATAAGAAACCTTGCATAATGATCACTGTAACAAATTCAAAATTTATAAACATTCTCACATAACTAACTCAAATAAAAAATAACAGATTCTCATGTCTAAGTAATTCATAATTGACTGCAAACAAGTCTCTAATTTTACTATAATTAAATAGAAAGACAGGTGGCCAGACTAACTTGAGGGTGTGTTTGTTTGGGCTGCAACTTTCTCGGCTGCAGCTGCAACGGCTCCGGCTGGAAGGAGCAGCTATGGCTGAAAGGTAGAAGCTGAAGTGCGTCGTTTGGTAATTGTGTTGTAGTAGCTGCGGCTTGTTCTGAAATGTGCTGAAATGACCAAGATGTCATGTGTTCTGCTGATTATACTGTTTTAACAATAAATGACCAGATTAAAAGTTATTTTTTTGAAAATGGCTAATTTTTCACAGATTTGAACTGAAACCACAGTTTCACATAGTTGATCGACCTCTCTGTATCTTTATCACAAAAATATCACACGGTCAGATAGTCGATGACACAGCTAGAACACAGAGCATGCTACGCAAGCACAAGCACGCACCCAAACCTTGGACATTAATTAGCATTCATATACATATCAATTAGCACATCACGCACGATTCATATACAAGTGCTCACAGACCGGCGTTGTGCCTGAGCGAAGCAGCAGGATGAACCGGGGAGCTCGCTGGCGTCCATGGCGAAGCAGGGGGCGGAGGTAATGAGATGAGGCCAAGGTGGAGCCTGCACCGGAACGACCTAGTGTGCGTTGTCGGCAAGCACAGTCACGCCCGGGGACTCGTCAGCAGCTGCGTATGCCTAACGTTAACCCCAGAAGGATAACCCCACCGATGTCGTCGCCAAGGCAACTCGTGACGGCGGCAGAGCTCACGCGGGATCTCGGGTTGGAGCCTTCGATTCCATGGGTTGCAACGCGGTTTGATGAGCTAAAGAAAACCCACAGCCACTGGATTCAGGGACCAACACATAACTTATAATGTTGTAAAAAGTTGTGAAAAGTTGTGAAGTTTCTACTCTGTTTGCGATTCAGGGACCAACACATAACTTATAATGTTGTGATGAACCAAGAGTTCCCGGAAAAAAGACAAGTAGCATCACCATGGGAGAAGTGCCAAGAAAATACACCAGGCATGTATTAATTGGATCAAATGATCCATCTTACTTATATATGTTTGGCATCACATAAGTGCACACTGCTCTAGAACTGCATGCATCCGGAGGTCTAATGAGCTAAAGAAAACCCACAGCCACTGGATTCTTTCATAGAGTAAAAATAGTGATTGCTTGAAGATTGAGTGATGTACATTGACAGAGTTTCAGTCCATAAAGGAACGGCCATGGCATTGCATTGCGATTTTGTGGTTCTTTCTCGCCACAAACTGAATAAGCTCTGCTGAAAAACACATGCCACGCATTTCTCAGCTGGAGGATTGAAGAGTCAATGGTACTCTCCTTCCTCAAGATTGGGCTGTCCTTTGTATACTAGTGTACTCCCTCTGTAAACTAATATAAAAGCGTTTAGATCAAGGCTCTCAAGGTAGCAGCCAGCTGGGCATATGCTATACCTGTCACAGATAAGATAGATGATCTCAGGCGCATGTTACTGAATTTGCTAAGAAAATGTAATCTATGCATGGCAAAACCTAACAGTTGCAGCCTAACCCACGGAGCTGCTGCAGCGCGTACTAAGCAAATCAGTCATTCTGTTATGGTGTAAATATTAAAATAGCAAAATTATCTCGGAGACCAGATTGAGGACAAATAGTCGCTGCACCATACGAGATGAAGTAGTAATCTATGCACGTCGTTGCTTCCGCCAGGTACTCCTTTCGTTCCAAAATAGATGAACCAACTTTGTACTAGTTTTGTACTAAAGTTAGTTCAGTTCAGTCATCTATTTTGGAACGGAGGGAGTAGCTAGCTGCTGTCGAGTTGCCAGCAGTGAAGAGTGCCAAAAAAAAAAAAAATCTCCTGCAGGAGCATGCCGACTGTCCCTGCATTTCTTACATGTATGGTCGTCAGGCAGAGAGCAGTGGCAGTGGATCAACTAGTCCACCTGTCAACAGATTTAAAACACCTACAGCGACGAAATGGACAACAAGGACAGAGAAATAAACCGGACAACAAGACTCGCTGTGCTCCAGACAACTAATGCACTTGCTTTTTTTTCTTTTCTTTTTTTCTGAACCAGTGGCACACGCCGGCTTGGTCTTCTCTTGGGTACCTAGTCAGAACACCCACTACGTCAACTTTTCGAAAAAAAGTTCCACAGGCACCGCATTATGGAACGGAGGGAGTACCCCAACACTGCAAAACTGATATGTAGTAGCGCTGCATATGTATATATGTTTAGAAGAAGAGCTAAAGTTGGGTTTGAAACCCTGGGAAAAAAATTAACTCTGCCTCCAGCTGTTCCGGTGCGGTGTCTAACGGTCGAGGTATTGCATGATTTGCCGCATGCTGGCCATCATGCTACAACAAAACAAGTTGTTAAAGGTACATATATCACCTGTGCTGTCTGCTGTGTATCATCTCCCATCCGCCCATATAGAGAGTCAACTCTGCTTTCATCTTTACTTACTTACAATGGTAAATATGGTAGCATCGACAGAACTTGAAAAACGACGGGCATAGCCATCAGTCCTCGACCGGACCATCTGGGCCATCCACCAACTGAACTTAACTGAACCCTGATGTGCTTCAGTTCTTCAGAGTGCCTTTCTTCACTGAAGCTTTGGCTATGGTCTCCCTTGTCAGCAAGTAATTCAGGTCCCATAAAGAAAGGTTCAACTTCAACATCTTGTCACTTCCATCATGGAAAGGCATGCAATTCCATGTTGTCATTTTGCTGATATAGCATATCATCTATCTATGTCTATCTATATATCTATCCATATCTGTACTATAATTAGAGACACCCTAAAATTTCCTACATTAATAGGAAATACGAGCCATTAATCTGGTGGGACCGAGTTATAACGTTTTAGAACAACAGACATTATAAGTTGGCATGTTATCCAAATTACATAACTTTTACATACGTTGATCCACATTATGTAACATGTTGTGAAACAAAAAATTCCATCATCATGTACGTAACACCTAACCAAACTATAAAAATAATCCTGTTCATCACATGACACCTAACATATTTTTAGAACATGTGACACCTACGAAACAATTTTATTTCACACATACGGGACATTATTTCAAAGCCCTTCCATTGATCCCCTCAACAAATACATCGGTACCCAAGGCTCATGCCTCAATCCATACCTTATCGAACTACTCACAAATGGAGATCAGATCGCAAGAAGAAAACATTGAAGAACATATCTTGGAGATTGATTGATTGCATATATGTCTTACAATGGATGTCTTGTGCGATACACGATTACAAGTATGAATTAGAGGAGGGAGTGCTATGGTAGTGATGGTGGCTACGGAGATGGAAATGGTGGCGTCTAGGGTTTGAAGATGTTCTAGCTGTTGATGACGTTCTCCCGTGCTCGTTCAGTTGACATTTCGATGGAGTCCCCTTTATAAAAGTTGTATAGGTGGACGATCTGCCTTGGTTTGCATGCCAAACAGGAGCTCATTCGGGCGCGTGCACCTGTATGGAACGCCATCTTTTGCTCGGTTTCGCGTAGACACTTCCTATTGATTCCTTTTTCTTCCATTCTCCTTCATTTCCATTCCCACACATGATTTCTTTCATTTTTAGCCCATTTTCCTATGAAAACACATCAAAGAGAGGATTGTGGAATCCTTTGCATTCATTAGTCAACAGTACCCATCGTATGTGGCATCACGAGACGGGGGCGATGGGAGTGAAGAGTGGTCGTGGACGGGGGCGACGTCGCCACCCACCCCCCTCCCCCACCCTTGTCGGCGCCGGCAGCAGCAACAGTACACACCCACTGCTATATGCCGAACGACAACAATGCATATAAGGAGTTGAGGAGGTGGGGGGCCATAGCCCCCCCCCCCTCTCTTCACGGATTCACATTATATTTGAGCACATACTTTATATCTATCGTAGTGGTAGTCTAATCTAATTGGGCAGATTATGTTGTGTTCACATAATCACATCTTGTGCTTTACAGGAACCTACAACGGACCTGAGTGTGAATTGATTTTTGCTTCGGTACACCCAGCTTGTAACTTTGCATGAATCTTAAAGTTATTTTAAAAGTCTATTATCATGTAAACCTACAGCTCAAACATATTGAATATATTGAGCTGTATACAAAAGACTATATTATTCTTTTTTTATTGAAGAGATACATTTTAATCTCCATCTTTAATCTGCATCGAAGTAGGTAAACTTTTCTAAGGGGGGTGCATCGAAGCAAAACTCGGTTTTGGAATTTGGCAAAACATTTGGCAGTCAACTCCAACTCCTCACCTGTATTTATATTTTTCTAAAGGAACCACATAGTTGAAGTGTTGGTATTGTTGAGCAGCCATTCTTCAAGCAAGATTCACATTTTTTTGGGAAAGCAAGATTCACAATTACTGAGCACACACTCACTGGAATGTGCGCTAGAGTTCGACAGATGCTACTTCTCGAACAGAGGTTTCAGGAAACAAAGAAGAGAGTTGCACTCATTCTGTTATTTTCCTGAAACCCCAGTGTATATGTGTGCTCCTCTGTTTTTGCTGGACCGCTGCTCGCTATGTTTCGTCCCTTGTCATGGTTTTGGTCAAATGTACGCGTAGGACAGCAAGAAGTGATGAAAAGCAGGGCCAACAAGACTCACCTGTGCTCTTTTGATGCCCACTTACAGAAACCAATATGGTTGTGTGCATCACTTGATGCAGAGGCTGGGGGAATTACTCCTCTTTGAAAAAACTTAGAGAAACCAACACCACACCACACCGTAGCCATATATACTTGCATAAGTACTACTACTAGTAGCAATGCAAGACATGTACGCATCTCTGCCATGGGTAAGCATATCAATTTAAATACCTCACTGGAACGCCAAGCACAGTTCCGAATCAAACTGCTGTGAAAAGTTCCGAATCAAGCAATAACAGTACAAGACATCTCTGCCTGCCAATTCAGCCAATGAATTCTAGACCTACTTGAATAAAATCTCAGCCACTGAATTCTTTCATAACGTACCAGTGATTACGTGAAGAATTAACGCTTAAGCAGAGCAGTTTGATTAGTCTTCCTCTGTTTTTTGCTGGACCCACCGCTAGCTGCATTCATTCATGCTCCATAGAGAGAAGGACATCTTAGCTCAAGCATTGCATTCTGAATTGAGACAAGTCCATATTACAACCCTGAACTACCACCAAAGTCTAAGATACATACACTCAAGGTCTGACGTCATAAGGCACCACAAAGAAAAACGATAGCATTACATTTTCCATAAAATGGGTACAAAGCATTTTGCTACAATTCCAGCAACACAATCTTGTTTGATAAATGAAAGAAGCCAAGTTTCATGATTCCAAGAGCTGGAAACATGATTATTTTATCTGGAGAAATAGGATATCACAATGGTAGAAATCACTATTACAGGCAAGTGTGTACGTTTGGAAAAGAAAATTTAAACGTAGTTAAAACAACCAGGAGATCCTACGAGCAAGGGAAGGAACGTCGGCCTGCGTGCCGTGTTTAGGCCGTACTCATCCGAGTCGGTTGTAAACTAGCTATATATATTCAGCCATCAAGACTTTTATTTTTAGGTTATTTTCTTCTAGAGTTGAGAGTTTAGAGACGTCATGTATGAACTATGAAGCGGCCCTCTGGGCGTTCATCTTGTTTATCTTTGTGATATTTTCTATTAAGAAAAATACAATTTGACGAGAGGATTCTGGTAATTGAGAGTTTGCTAGCTATTGGTTTAAGGTCCGTCGGCGACGACGGATTACGTGCTGGTTACTTCTACTAAGGCGGGAGGTGCCTTGTTAGCCGAGGTATTGCTTGTCAGTTGTCGTTACCATAGTTTCAGGTTGCGTATATTACTCGTGAAATTGGGAGCTTCTGTTGGTGGAATTCGGTCGAGGTTGTTGCATCGTGAAAGATCGGGACAAATCAGCGGCACGCTCAAGGTCGTGCTTTCATCGGGTTCGTCAACTGCCAAGTTGAATCGCGACGCCATTAGAGCCAACAGGATGTTTGGGGCGACTCGGGAGACGGCCCGACGCTACCCCTACCGGAGGGAGGAGGTGCGTGGGAAGCCAGTTCTGGGCCTTGGCCGACGAAGGCGCCGGCGACTCTGATGACGACGAGGGCGACTCGGCCGGCGGGCCGGCGGGCGTGCCGTCTCCCACCCCTTCCAACGCGATTTGCGAAGCCCTTAGGGTGGGGTATTCTGAGGACGAGGTGGCTTTGAGTGTGGATCAGGCAATTCCTTCCGACGATCCGACGAGGCTAGGTCTGCGGGCGGAAGACAAGATCGAGATCGTCCGACGCATTGTTCATCGACGGACGGCGGCCACGGCGATCCGGCCTTGGAAGGGGCCTCTACCTAAGGTTAGTCTACCGAAACCGATTTTGTCAGATTTCTTTATGGAAGATACTTGGAAGGTTGTGACGAGGAAAAAGAAACGGCGGCCGCCGGTCGACCAAGCAAGGGTGATCCGGGTGGTGCGGATCGCGCATTTGAATCGTTTGCTGGGCCCCGAGGGGCTGGCGGCGGCTGAGCGCTGTGTGGGCGGGCCTTTGCGTGGGCCGTCGGTCCAATGTGAGCTATCCGAGGGTGGGCCGGGACTAGCTGTTTTGGCCAAGGCTCTCAAGATAGCAGCCAACTGGGCATATGCTCTACCTGTCACAGATAAGATAGATGATCTGAGGCACGTGTTACTGAATTTGCTAAGAAAATGTAATCTATGCATGGCAAAACCTTACAGTTGCAGCCTAACCCCACGGGAGTTGCTGCAGCGCGTACTAAGCAAATCAGTCATTCTGTTTATGGTGTAAATATTAAAATAGCAAAATTATCTCGGAGACCAGATTGAGGACAAATAGTCGCTGCACCATACGAGATGAAGTAGTAATCTATGCACGTCGTTGCTTCCGCCAGGTACTCCTTTCGTTCCAAAATAGATGAACCAACTTTGTACTAGTTTTGTACTAAAGTTAGTTCAGTTCAGTCATCTATTTTGGAACGGAGGGAGTAGCTAGCTGTTTTGACAATGATTTCTCTCAATTTTGTGATTGTACAGTCGTGGTTACTCTGCAGTGTTTTCAGGTGGGCATAACTCTTTCAAAGATAGCCTTTACTGAACCTACTTTTAAAACACCTTTAACTGTCAACAGATTTAAAACACCTTCACTCATGTCTCACAGGGCAACAAGAACAGAGGAATAAACTGAACAACAAGACTCACTATGTTCCAGACAACTAATGCACTTACCTCGACCGGACCATCTGGGCCATCCACCAACTGAGCCCTGATGTGCTTCAGTTCTTCAGAACGCCTTTCTTCATTGAAGCTTTGGCAAGTAATTCCGGTCCATAAAGAAAGCTTCAACTTCGACATCTTTGGCAGAGGCCATTTACTCACGCAAATGTTGTATTTACAAAAATCTCATCTTCTGTTCGATGAGAACCTACAATAGACTTGACTGGACTTGACTGGGAACACCAACATACTTGTCAGCTATTTGGTGAGCTAAAGGATATTAATACATAGTGACTCGTTGTGCATGAAACTATGAAGAAAAAGGAATAGAGAGCCGAGCAGCTCCTCCTACTAATGTTTTTGCTGACCCACCGCCTAGCTGCATGCAACGCAAAGCATGCTGTGTTTCCTTTAGATTGAGTAGTATACATTGACTTTCGTCATTTCAGTCCATACAGATAAAGCTATGGCAATCATTTGGTAGGAAAATCTAATCTATGCATGCCAGAACCTAACAGTTGAACAATCTTTAGATATATCATATATACATACAAGTGTTAGCTTCTGAGTTTCGACATCAAGTCTAGGTGGGGTGTACTCAACATTAAATATAACTAGCACATATGTCCGTGCATTGCAACGAGAGAAAAATTAGTGAGTATTATATGTGCAAGCAAAATCCTGTGCGCACGTGAAAAAGGAACATTTAACTTCTCGGTTTCGCCAGATATGAAGTAATCAATCCGCTATTCTTCCGTTCATTGATCGTGGGCATTTAAGAGTTTTGTTACGTCATCACACGCTAGAGACGGCCCATTAATTATTCGATCTACTTTTTCTTTCAATCAAGGAGATTTTAAGGTATGAAGTTTCTGAATATTGTAGGAAACATGAGCCATTTTCTAAATCCTCGACAGTTTTTTGAAAATTATGTACACTTGCAGAAAAACGTGAACAAAATTTGAATAGGAATATCTTTTAAAATTCACAAATATTTTTTTGAACACACCAACTTTTTTTAATACAAAAATGAACATTATTTGAATTTGTGAACATTTGTTCTAGAATGAGAACATGTGTTGAAAATTAATAACATTTTTCCAAAATGTGTATCTTTTAACATTATTTTGAAACGTGGAAATTTCACTAATACAAGAATATTTTTAGAATTTGGAGCTTTTTTGAAATTTCCATTTTCATTTTACAAATATCGAACAATTTTGAAATAAAATAAAAGATTTTGAAAAAATAGGAAACCTTTTTCAAGTTACGAATATATTTCAAAATAGCAACAAAATTTTGGAATTCTGAACATTTTCTATATTTTTTAATTTTTAACTTTTTCGAGAATTTTGAATTTATGAAATAAATTCTGTAAGAAAAATAAACTTGGAAGTGATGAAAGAGATAGGGAAAGGAGAATAAAAATAGAAATAAAATACAGAAACAAAGAAAAATGGGCCAGCCCTTTATAGGTTGTCATGTGCGAAGCTCGGGCTATTTGTCGCCTGTGTGGAAAATAGAATTTTCAGAGCTGCATGGGCCAAAAAATAAGTGGGATGACTTCGCTGGGCCGTAGCTCGCGGCCCACGTACAAAATTCTGGAAAAAGCTTTTTTCTAGCAGACAAACGAATTAGAATTTAGTACCATCTCAAATAGAAAAAAAATTCTTTTCGACGATGCATGAATAAAAAAATTGGCGAAATGCATCTTATTTTATTAGTAGATATAGATTAACGGACTAAACAAATGCATCAATCTTGGAATGCTTGAATAATCCCCCAACGCCGGCATCCTAATCAAAGGCAAGCGAACCATTTAGCAGTTGGGTCCTTGGAAGTCCATCAGCCAAATTCTTTTAGTCAGGACCAACTGATCTCTTCCGAATTGCTTCAACCAAATTACAAGTTGTCGCAGGATCCTATATTTAGAGCAACTCTAACGCGCCGATACAAACGGACGATGATTTTTTCCGTATTTTTGTCCGTTTGATCGGCCGCTCGCTCGGCGTACGCCTTATTTATGATTTGGGTCGGTAGTGCGTCCGACGCGCCGACCCATATTTACCGACGTGGTCGGCTGACTGCTGTTTTTCTACAAATATGCACACATTTTGCATAGTTTCTTAACCAAACAAAAATAGCATAGTTTTGCAACCAAATAAATTTAGCATAGTTTACAAGCCAAATAAAAATTAAATTATCTCAAATACATTTTAAAAAAAGATAAATCTATTGGTTGCCAACATGATCTCATATATCCTCAACAAAATCAGTTTGCAGCTGCATGTGAGTTTTCCAATCAAGCATTTTATGATGAAATTGGGTGAACTGCGCAAACGTTACCGCTCCTCCTCCATGCTCAGACACAACATTCCCACCCTGAAACTAAAACCCTTGATCGTAGATACGTTCCGGCGCTCATCCTCTACGATTATATTGTGCATGATCACACAAGCAGTCATCACCTCCCACAACTTCTTGATACTCTAATTAAGTTCTAGCAGATACCGAACGATGCTCCATCGAGATTTCAGAACACCAAAGACACGCTCGACATCCTTCCTAGCACTTTCTTGCTCTTGAGCAAATCTTTTCCTTTTCTCTCCGTTGCCTGCCCGGGGTTCATCCCCCCGACAGTCAGTGGAAATGATTGCTCCAATCTACAAGAGTCTTTGTCACGTCAACAAAATATGCAAGGAGTCTCAGGTGCTAGCTCATTACAGTATGAGGTTCGACATTTGTCACTTGATTATGTCAGTAATAATAATACAATGACGGAGATTCTAGCTCCCCGGCCCTGCACGATATTAACTCAAAGGGAAGTTTTTTGGATTCTGACTCTTGTGAGTATGCCCATGCCAAATTTCATGTCCTTAAGAGCATTGAAGACATACTCAATTGAGAAAAATATGAAAATCTTGAAGCATCTCCGCTATCTTGATTGTTCTTATTCTTTTTTTTTTGAGGAGTGATTGTTCTTATTCTCTTATAACTGCACTGCCTGAAGCCACAGCCATATTGTATAGCTTGCAAACATTGAGGCTCAATGGTTGTAAAAAGCTGAAGAAATTGCCAGAAGGCATGAGATATATGATCAGTCTTCGGTACATCTTCCTGGTTGGGTGCGATAGTTTGGAGCGCATGCCACAAGATATTGGTCTATTGAATTCTCTACACACACTGACGAGTTATGTCGTTGATAGTGATGCAGGTCGTGGAATTGATTAGTTGAAAGATCTGAATCTAGTTGCTGGTGCTCTTTCTTTGTATGAGCTCAGAAAAGTGCATGGTGCAGAAAATGCTCAACAAGGCAATATTTCTGGCAAGCATAATTTGAAGCGACTATCACTCGATTGGGCAAATGGACCTTCTCATAGTATGCCTTATTTATATGAAGTAGATACTAATGCAGAAGGAATATTAGATGCCCTTCGTCCTCATGAAAGGCTTGAAGTTTTAGAATTATGCAGCTATACGGGTGCTAGATTGTCAGCATGGATGCATGACTCTACATATTTTGAACATCTCAGCGAACTCCGTCTGAGTAGATGCATGAACTGCAACGTCGAAGATCTTCCACCACTGTGGAAGTTGCCCTCACTCGGGTACTTGAGTTTGGATCGTATGCTTAGTTTGACAAGCTTATGTGTTGGTAATGAGGATGCAGACAATGTGGAATCCTGTATTTCTCCAACACCTTCTTTCCTAAACTTGAAACCATGATGATTCGCAACATGCCTAGACTGGAGAGATTGCACCAGGATGTGGCAAGACAAGTATCGGCTGTATCATTCCCTCAGCTCAAGCAGCTACATATTTCTGGAAGCCCAAATTTAAAGACACTACCGGAGGGAATCCTGCAGAAGCTCATGGCCCTCAAGGAACTACATGTGAACTGCTGGAGAACGATTAGGGTAGTAACAAAAATTGACGATACTTAATTGGTGGTTCCATTTTGTACCATCAAGTATGGGTAGGGATGCGATGGCTCATTTATGTTTTTCAGTCATCCGGCCCCAGCCCATTGAACACTTATCAGAGACAGTTTGAGGTGGGTGGGTGGCATCTTAATTAGATGGTCTGCATTCAGAGATATCCATGCGATTTTACTAAACAATTTGATGGTTTGTTTGATTCGCATGATTCTCGAAACGCATAAAGAGTGTCATAGTTGTAAAGTGATATTCACTGTATATTCATTCATCTCACAAGAGTACATTATATACAGGAGGATTACAACGGGCACGAGCGCCACTCGGAGCGACGTGCGTAACAGACGCGGGCTATGCGTGCGTCGTGGAGAGATGGGTGGAGCCGCCTTGAGAACCGGTCAGGTGGGTGCTGACTGAGCCGTTTTCCAACAGCCCCCCGCAGCTGAAACGGGGTCCTCGACGACGTTGAGGCTGGTCCTGAACTCCTGGAAGACGATGGTCGGCAGCCCCTTCGTGAACACATCGGCGAACTGCGATGTGGAGGGCACATGAAGCACACGTACATCGCCAAAGGCCACACGGTCGCGGACGAAATGGAGATCGATTTCGACGTGCTTCGTCCGTTGATGTAGAACCGGGTTGGTGGAGAGGTACGTGGCAGAGATGTTGTCGCGGTAGACGACTGTGGCACGGGTAGGCGGGCGCCCAATCTCCTGAAGTAGTTGCCGGAGCCAGCACGATTCAGCGACCATGTTGGCGACGGCGCGGTACTCCGCCTCCGCGCTGGACCTGGACACCGTGGCTTGCCGTTTGGATGACCAGGAGACAAGGTTTTTATCGCCGAGGTACATGCAGTAGCCGGACATCGAACGCCGAGTGTCAGGGCACCCGGCCCAATCGGCGTCAGTGTATGCCATGAGCTGGGAAGACGCCGACGGACGTAGATGGAGCCCGAGGTGCACTATCCCGCGGAGATAGCGGAGAATGCGCTTGAGCAGGGCGACATGAGGCATGTGCGGCGAGTGCATGACCAAGCACACTTGCTGGACGGCGTAGGCGATATCGGGGCGTGTAAGCGTGAGGTACTAGAGCGCTCCGGCAAGGCTGCGGAAGAGAGAAGGGTCTGGCACGGGGTCACCGGAGGTGGCAGAGAGCTTGGTTTTGGTGTCGGCAGGTGTGGCGATGGACTTGCAATTAAGCATGGAAGCGCGATCGAGGATCTCGAGGGTGTATTGCTGCTGAGACAGGAAAAGGCCCTGAGCACTACGCTGCACATTTATGCCGAGGAAGTGGTGGAGGGCGCCGAGGTTGTTCATGGAAAACTCGGTGGTGAGCGCGGCTGTGATGGAAGCGAGGAGTGGGGCGGTGCTAGCAGTGAGTATGATGTCGTCGACATATAAGAGGAGGTAGGCAACCGCCGGACCACGCCGGAGAATGAACAACGACGTATCACAGCGCGAAGCAACGAAGCCCATGGTGGATAGGAAGGACGTGAAGCGGTGGAACCAGGCGCGCGGCGCCTGCTTGAGGCCGTAGAGCGCCTTGTGGAGCTTGCACACGGCCGAGGGGTGTGCGTTGTCGATGAAGACGGCCGGTTGCTGGCTGTACACCACCTCATCAAGCGTCCCATGGAGGAACACGTTCTTGACGTTGAGTTGGTTGATGGCCCAGTTGCTGCTGACGGCGATGCTCAAGATGACGCGGATGGTGGCCGGCTTGACCACCGGACTGAAGGTCTCACCGTAGTCCACCCCCGGTTGCTGGGTGAAGCCACGCAAGACCCAACGAGCCTTGTACCGAGCGAGGGAGCCGTCCGGATGCAGTTTGTGACGGAATATCCATTTCCCGGACACCAAGTTGACACCTGCGGGACAAGAAACCAAAGACCACGTTTTGTTTTGCACCAAAGCATTATATTCCTCAAGCATGGCATTGTACCAGTTAGGGTCCCGGAGGGCGATTTTGTAGTTGGCAGGTATAGGGGATATGGTGGGGGACGAGATGGACACGGCCATGAGCTTGCGCGGTTGCAAAAAACCGGATTTGGCTCGGGTGCGCATCGTATGCAGATTTTTGGGCGGTGCAACAGGGACAGCACGTGGGGGAAGGGAGGCATGGGCGGGCGACGTGGGTGAGGCGGGTTCTGCATGCGGGCTAGCGCTCTCATTGGTCGAGGTGGAGCCGGTGGCGGGGGAACCGCGGGTAGTGGGTGTGGGGTAGGGCGAATCTGCGCGGGATTGGTGGATCGGATCCGCCGAGGGTGTGGGAGGGACCGTGGTTGGCGGGCACGAGGCCCGCGAGAAGGTGGGTGGGGGGACAGGTGGGGCCACGGTGGGGGATGCGGCAGGTGCGGGGAATCCGGGAGTGGATCGGGCTCCGCAGGTGGGGAGGAGGCGGATTTTCTGTGGCTATGGCGCGGATTTCTCGTGCGCCGCTGTGGCCAGGTGGGGGGAAGCATACGGGAACGTGGCTTCGTCAAAAACCACGTGACGGGAGGTGATGACACGTCGGGTCGCGAGGTTCAAGCAGCGGTACCCCTTGTGCTCGAGGGGCATGCCAAGGAGAACACACCGAAGCGAGCGTGGTGCCAGTTTGTGGGGCATGGTGGCGTAAGTATTGGGGTAGTAGAGGCATCCAAAGGTACGGAGGGAGGAGTAGTCAGGATGCGTTCCGTGGAGAGCGTAGTATGGAGTGTTGTGATTAATGGCACGGGAGGGACAGATGTTGAGAAGATGGGTGGCGGTGTGGAGGGCCTCGACCCAGAAGGTGGGTGGCATGCTGGCGTGGAGAAGAAGAGTGCGGAGGATGTCGTTGGTAGAGCGAATCGCGCGTTCGGCCTTGCCGTTCTGAGAAGAAGTATGGGGGCAGGAGAGACGAAGAGCGGCGCCGCGGTTAGAGAGGAAGGAGCGGAGGCGTACGTTGAGGAACTCCCCACCATTATCGCATTGCAAACACTGTATGACAACACGGAACTGCGTAAGAACATAAGTGTAGAAACGCTCAAGATATGAGACAACATCAGATTTGTGACGCAGAGGGAAACTCCACGAGAAATGAGTAAAATCATCCATTATAATTAGGTAATACTTGAAACCAGAAAAGCTCGCAACAAGGGCGGTCCATAGATCGCAATGAACTAATTGGAAGGGAAAAGAAGTAAATGACATGGACTCTGGGAAAGGTAATCTAGCCTGTCGACCTAGTTGACACGCTTCACACGAACCACGCGGGTGAAGTGGTTTATTACATGAAGGAAGGAAATCATGGCGCATGCGAGAGAGGGCAGCAGCACTGGGGTGGCCAAGTCGCTGATGCCATAAGTCGCCGATGGTCGCGGTGAGGAGAGCGGAGTGTTTGTTGGCGCCGCCGGAGAACGAGTAGAGCTGCCCGTAGCTACTGCTGGTCAGGAGAGGGGTCCGAGTGGCTAGATCCTTCACAACAAAAGCAAAAGGGTAAAATTCAATTGAACCAGAGTTATCAATGCAAAAACGGCGGACAGAAATAAGATTGGTGGCTACACGAGGTGAGTAGAGGATATTGTTGAGGTAGAAGGGACGGGAGGTGAGTTTTGTCGAGCCGGTGGCATGAACAGGGAGATGGGACCCATCACCAACAATGATACTAGAGGGGGAATGGTTGGATGGAGAACAAAATGAGCCAAGATTACATGCGTTGCCGGTGACATGGGATGAGGCGCCGGAGTCAAGGTACCACTCGCCGTGGCCGCCGCCTTGCTGCTGGATGGCCATGTTGTTCATGGCGGCGAGCAGGCCCGCTTGGTTCATTTGCATACATGTTCGTCATCATGCAACCCGTTTTAAAACTTACTAAATAAATTGCATGGATCTTTGGTCCATTTAAACCGAGGGAATTCACATGGTGATTCTTTTTATAACCTATCCTCCCGTTATTAGGGAGCTATATTCAATATCCCATTTTTGGAATCACCCATGAACACACTTACAAATAATCACATGCCTTTTCTCTCTCCAAATTTAGGTCCCCAAACTTTGCTTTTTATCCTTTCCCCATTTCTCGGAGCTCCACCAAAAATCCGAACATTTTTGGACCTTCCGAACCCTCACTTCCTATTCAAACCATTTGATTTTAAATCAAGTGAGTTTGAATTTAAAACTTTCAAAAATGCCCACTCCATTTTCTTGGAACATGCGCATTTTTGCGACTCCGTGGAAATTACTCCCATGCCGAAATTCCATCCATACCCTCTCTTTCCATTTTTCTTCTTCTATCTATTTTTTCTTTTCTCTTTTTGGTTAAGAGAGGAGAGTAGAGAAAGAGAGAGCCCAACTCAAGCGAAGCCCGTCCAGCCAGCAGGCCTCTGGCCACTTCCCTCTCCCTGGGCCGGCCCCCAAGTCCCATCTTGCTTCCCGACCTCTAGCCCAGTCGCTCTCCGTGGTAACCCTTGCCTACCTGCATCGATCCCCATCTCCCCCCATCGATCCCTTCCTCCTGTGCGTGCGCCGTCAGAGAGAGAGAGAGGGAGAGCAGCGCTGCACCACTGTCCCGATCCATGGATCTCCTGGCCCATGCCTCCCCGTCGCTCTCCCTTCACGCGGGCCTCCCTTTCCTCCGCCGCGCCGGCCTGCGACAGCTGCCGCCGAGCTCCTCCAGGAAGGCCACCTCAAGCGGGAGCCATGCCAGGCTCCTCTTCCTCGCGCCGGCTCCGCCCACGCCGGAGCATCCGAGAGCCGCAGACCGAGCCGCCTCCTGCCTCGTCCCCGCGCCGTAGGGCATCGCCTCTGGTCGGTTCCAGCCGCCCTCGGCCTCTCCTCGAGTACCCGCGCCTGCAGCGTCGTCCTCTGCGCCCGCAGACGTCGCCCGTTGCCGAAGCCCCAAGTCCGCGTCGCCGAGTCCCTCGTCCTGCTGGAGCTGCTCCTCCCGCCGCCCAAGTACCTCCCCGCCTCCGGCCATGGTGCCCGCTCCAGGGCCGCCCTCCACCGCCGGCTCTATCTCCGGCGAGCGCCGCGCTGTCTCCCTGCCTCGTCTGCGGTGCCGGCGTCAACAACAGCAGTGGACCGGAGCCCCTACCTTGCTCCACCATGTCACCGACCTCCTGCCGTGGCCTCCTCCTCGCTTCAAGTCCTTGCTGTCAAGCATCACGTCGCCGCCCTGCTACGTTCGTCACCGGAGATCGCCAGATCCGGTCGCGTTGGATCGGATCCTCCCGTCCCTGCCTTGTTGCTGCCCACTAGAGGCCTTCCGTCTCGCGTGTGTTTTGGATCAGCAAGGATGAGACACCAAGAACCGTACCCGGACCGTCAAGCAC
This sequence comes from Triticum urartu, assembly GCF_003073215.2. Classification (NCBI taxonomy): domain Eukaryota; kingdom Viridiplantae; phylum Streptophyta; class Magnoliopsida; order Poales; family Poaceae; genus Triticum; species Triticum urartu. Next base: position 2,309,562 of record NC_053028.1, on the reverse strand, counting down.
CTTCCCCGAGGATTTTGCCAAGTACCATGACATGAACGACCCTCGAACGCGTCAAGTACCTCTTCGCAAGACCAAGTTCCTCTACGATACATGTACGACTACACGACGAACCGCCAAGACCCAAGTACCATGATGCCAAGTACCTCTTCGGATCGTCAAGGTGGATCTCGAACGTTGACGAGGTTCCGATAAGACCCTCTACGTGTACGGCTACAATGTGAACGTGTACCCGACGACCCCGGAGACCTATGTTACACCAAGTACCACGACGACCTTCGACTTGTACCCCTACATCGCACCGAAACGCCGAGTTCCTCGTCGAGACCCCGAACATTTACGGAACCTTGTGCGACTATGGATGTGAACGACCACCGTCGAACCCAAGTTACTCGGATTCGTCAAGTCCCTCTACGAAAACGTTGTACGCCTACTTCCGTGGCTGAAGGCCCGTGTACAACTACCGTCGCCGTGGACGACTACTTCCTCTACTTCCTCTACGAACCCGAACTGCTCCGAGAATGCACATGGAAGGTATAACCCCGAGACGACTGCCCGTGAACGAATGCATGTGTGATGTATGAGATGCTCGTGCTTGCTTCGTGCTCGAATTGTCGGTGCACGTTGCCCCTCTTGCGTTGTCACCATCGTCGACTCATGGGACACCCGGTATCCGGGAGTGCCCCACCATCTTTTGCACGGATCCGCACACTTCTCCTTTGCATCGGTATCTCAATCGAGTTACCGGAACCGGAACGCTGCCATGGCACCGTTTTCGTATCGTTGCCGTGGCACCCCTTTTCATTTCCGCCACGGTGACAAATGCTTCATAATGCTCTTGTCAAATTTTAATAAAAATTGCATAAACTTGCACATGTCATTCGCATCATGATAATAACATTTAAATGTTTAAATTGTTGTTTGCTTTTAAATTACTAATGCATATGGGGATTTACCGGATTCGTTATTTGTTATATCCGGCCCCATTTAAATTGTTTAGATGATGTAGTTTTGATATGCCTCACCTCTTGCCATGTTTAACAACATTTAATATTGTTGAGTACATAGCCGAGAGAGAACTAAATAAGTCATGTGGTGTTTCGTCAATATGCAACTCGTTGCATATTGATCTCCACTTAATTTTTAGAATTGCTTGTGCACTTTGCCATGCCATGTTTCATTAAACCGGACATGCATCATACTTGGTTGTGCATCATGTCATGCTTATGTGGTGGTTGTTTACCATGTTGTTTGCTTTCTTTCCGGTGTTGCTTTTTCGGATTGGTTCCGATAACATCGTGTTGTGAGGATTCGTTGGACTACGTCCGTTTGTCTTCTTCATGGACTTGTTCTTCTTCCTCGCGGGATTTCAGGCAAGATGACCATACCCTCGAAATCACTTGTATCTTTGCTTGCTAGTTGCTCGCTCTTTTGCTATGCCTATACCGCGATACCTACCACTTGCTTATCAAGCCTTCCATATTGCCACGCCAAACCTCTAACCCACCTTGTCCTAGCAAACCGTTGTTTGGCTATGTTACCGCTTTGCTCAGCCCCTCTTATAGCGTTGTTAGTTGCAGGTGAAGATTGGAGCTTGTTCTGTGTTGGAACATGGATATATTTTGTTGGGATATCACAATATCTCTTATTTAATTAATGCATATATATACTTGGTAAAGGGTGGAAGGCTCGGCCTTATGCCTGGTGTTTTGTTTCACTCTTGCCGCCCTAGTTTCCGTCATATCGGTGTTATGTTCCCGGATTTTGCGTTCCTTATGCGGTTGGGTTATAATGGGAACCCCTTGACAGTTCGCTTTGAATAAAACTCCTCCAGCAAGGCCCAACCTTGGTTTTACCATTCGCCACCTAGCCTTTTTCCCTTGGGAGTCGCACATCCCGAGGGTCATCTTTATTTTAACCCCCCCGGGCCAGTGCTTGTCTAAGTGTTGGTCCAAAGTAGAGCCACTTGCGGCGCCACCTCGGGGAAACTTGAGGGCTAGTTTTAGCTGTACGGAGTGTTCATCCGGTGTTGCCCTGAGAACGAGATATGTGCAGCTCCTATCAGGATGTTGGCGCATCGGGCGGTCTTGCTGGACTTGTTTTACCATTGTCGTGGATGTCTTGTAACCGGGATTCCGAGCCTGATCGGGTCTTCCCGCTAGAAGGAATATCCTTCGTTGACCGTGAGAGCTTGTGATGGGCTAAGTTGGGACACCCCTGCAGGGATTTGAACTTTCGAAAGCCGTGCCCGCGGTTATGGGCAGATGGGAATTTGTTAACGTCCGGTTGTAGAAAACCTGAAGTTGACCTTAATTAAAATACATCAACCGTGTGTGTAACCGTGATGGTTTCTTCTGGGCGGAGTCCGGGAAGTGAACATGGTGTTGGAATAATGTTTGAGGTAGGTTGTTTTAGGATCACTTCTTGATCATAGTTGTTCGACCGTGCTTTTGCTTTCTCTTCTCGCTCTCATGTGCGTATGTTAGCCTCCATATATGCTAGTCGCTTGCTGCAGCTCCACATCATACCTTTGCCTTACCTATAAGCTTAAATAGTCTTGATCGCGAGGGTGTGAGATTGCTGAGTCCCTGTGGCTCACAGATACTTCCAAAACCAGCTTGCAGGTGCCGATGAGTCCGCGCCGACGACGCAACCAAGCTCAGGAGGAGCTCGATGAAGACCTTGTCCTTTATGTTGTTTCGTTCTAGTCGATCATTAGTGGAGCCCAGTTGGGGTCGATCGGGGACCTTGTCGCATTTGGGGTTCTTCTTTTATTTTGGTTCCGTAGTCGGACCTTGATTGTATCTTGATGATGTAATGCTTTATTCATGTAACTGTGTGAAGTGGTGATTGTAAGCCAACTATGTATCTCTTTCCCTTATGTATTACATGGGTTGTGTGAAGATTACCTCACTTGCGCCATTGCTTTCAATGCGGTTATGCCTCTAAGTCGTGCTTCGACACGTGGGAGATATAGCCGCATCGAGGGCGTTACAAGTTGGTAATCAGAGCCTTCCCCGACCTTAGGAGCCCCCACTGCTTGATCGAATTAGCGGACGAGTTGAGTCTAGAAAAATGTTTTGAGTCATTTAGGAATTATATATCGGAGAGTTAGGAATTCTTTTTACTCCTCAGTCCCTTCATCGCTCTGGTAAGGCATCCTGACGTAGAGTTTTGACTATTCTCTTCTCAAATTTCACTAAATTTTTTTAGGATCACGCGGGTATCTTGGAATCTTTCCGATGGTTTTGTGACGAGAACATTGTTCTTGGTGCCTCCTGTCATTTAGGGGTTGTGGCAGTGTCCCGGGGAGTTGAGCTCCGAGGTGTTGTCGTCACAATTTTATCGTTGCAGTTCTGGAATACCTGAGTTTAGTTTCGCCGACATCGAAAATCTCTTTTATGCAGTTGTTGGTGAGATAACCTTGACGCCACCCAGTACTGGGGCGGGAGTTCGGGAGTATTGCCATAACTCGTATAACGGATGCTTTTCGAAGGTTGAGGTAGATGATTTCCGAAGGTTTCTTGGTTATGTGTTGAAGGATGGATACAGCTGGATGTAGGATTTTCTAGATTTGGGTGAGATATTATGCTTCCCCCGTATCCCCAACACCTGATTGCATAACCGGAAAATTTCGGGAGTTTATAAGTGGGAATTCAAGTAGCTCTAAGGATATCTTTCCGACAGATGTATGATATGAAATTGGGGTTCGACGTCTAGTGGTCCGCCTATCCACGGTCGGTTTTACAGTGGTCTCGTTGTGTCTTAAAGAGTCCTTGGCTATGCCGACTCGGGGACGCTTCGTATGTCATGTGCACTGCCTTGTACATGATGGTGTTGTACGATCGAGCCCGTGTAGGCCCCACCACGAAAACTTCGGATGAAATCTCTATCATATGTTTGTTCCGGCTTATTTTGCAAGCCAATCCTTTGTTTTGTTTTGAGTTGTGGTATTCGAGTTGCTTCAATGTCAAATGTTGATTCCATACCTTCCCAAAGCGGTGTTCTCATACTCCGATGTGAATACTAATCCTTCTTGATAATCGAGATCGTTTTGTCAATCCTTTTCAACCGGTGTGCTTCTCTTCAAGTGGATCTGATCATTTTCAACATCCGCAAGATCAAATCAAAGTCTTCTCAACGTTGTTCGTTTCATCCGTTTCCAAGTTATCTTTGTTTTCCCGCCCTCCCTCCCTTGTTTTTCTTCAAGGACTCATATTTCTTAATCGAGTTATCTTTGTTTTTCTTCAAGGACTCATATCCGGTGATTCTAAAGATACTAACGGAGCTTCTAGTTCATCATTCTTCGTTTCTTTTATCTTCTCCGGTGGTTTCAAGTCAAGCTTTGGTGATCTTACCCTTTCCTCATTTCAATGCCTTCTCATACCGGTGCGCCTCATAATAATTCACTTCTCACTATTCATTTGTTCCGGCGTGCTCAAGCTTTCTCAAAAGGCTCGTCTTGTCATTCAAGATCCGTTCAACCTATTTCGAGGTTGTTATCTCATTCAAGTCATTTAATTCAACCGGTGCAACCTCTCTTTCAAATCATTCAACGGTGTTTTCTTTTGAGTGGGCCCTAACCCACAGGTCTTTTCCCAGGATCTTACCTGACTCTTCTTATTTTCCCGGAGCTATCCTCAAATTTCTTTTTGAAGTTTGACGTAAGAATGATTTATCATCAGTCAAATGCTTTTCTCCAAGATCTGTCGAATTCTTTTCATCGTTGGCTTAACCTCTTCGTTTTGATTGTCTAAATAATTCTTGGTGGTGTTTCTCGTCGTCATTCTCAACATTTGAAGACCGAAGAAGAGTTTTTTCCTCCATATCTTATCCGTTCTCTCAGAGACTCGTGGTTCTAGCTTGATGCCATCCTCTCATAATTGTTTTGATAGAATTCTTTTCACCCATCCGGAGCAATTCAAGATTCTTTTCAGTTTGTTTCTCCGGAGCCCATCATCTCAGAATTTATTCATTCTCAGCTTTCAGCTATGGTTCTCCAAATCTTATCGGTGCTTCGTTCAAGTGATCTCTAATCAGTTCGTGATCCCTTCGTTCTCATGTATCTAGATTCTCTCGAGCATCTTCGTTCATTTGCAAATTCTTCCCGGTGATTCGTTATCTTTTATTCGTTCTTTTTCAATTCTTACGGTGGTTCGTTCAAGAGTTCTCTTCCTTGGTTATCATATCAATTCATTCGTGCTTTCCAAATGGTAACGATGGTTTGTTGAAGTCTTTTCTCAAGTTTGTGCTATATATATATCTTAATCCTTTCTACGAGAATAAGTAGTATGCCAAATCCGCTGCTTGTCATCAATTTAAATTGGTGAAGGATGAGCATAACATAATTCTTATTCTTGATTCACCCAAATGATTAATTCCCTATTCTGGTGGCTCATCAAACTCTTGGGTTCAATAGCTCATCTTTCTTTTCCGGAGTTCCAAGCTCTAATTATCACGAAGATCCATTTATATCATCGCAAGCCTTCACCTTGCGTTTTCAATTTCTCCTTCCTTTCGTTTGATCATCCTTTTGTTACCGGAGTTCTCACGAAGTTTCTACATGATGGTTCATCAAGGATTCAATTCCGTCTCGAAGTGTTCATCTACATTCTTTCCTAAGGAGCTTAAGTTTCTTCATCGTGCGACCCGGAGTGCAATTCTCCCTTCCGTATCATTGGAGGTGGTATTTTGTCATTCTTGATAATATGAGTTCATGTTGGCAGCTGCAGCGCGTAACGAATCCACCAAAACCTGAAGCATGCATGTCTTGCAGGATAAGTCGTTATTCTTGTCTGAAGCTAGGCTAGGAACCTAGTAGAGTGTCCTGTTTGGGAATTAAAAACGAATTCCAGAGCCAAAATCGCAGTACCTTGCGGCAGCACTGCATCCGACTCCTTCGATCGATCAGTGTATAAATAATGTAACAACACTCTGAATGAATATACAGACAAGTTCTGAATTCCTTCGCTAAAAGGGGGACGAAACAGAGAATGCATGCATGCAGAAAGCAGGCATCCATCCACTCCTTAAGGTCGTCGATCTAGGACTCGATGATCCCCGGCATCATCCTTTCTATCTATTCTTACCATACCAGCGAGTAAACACATGCACTTTTCGAGTATATTTTCGTTACTGGAGTTGTGCTCTCAAGCTGAGAGCTCTGAATGCAAGCTTCTTCCATGGAGTAATGCATGCATCTTTGTCAGGGAACTTTTGCTTCATCACAAATTCTAAAGACTCACTGAAGAACCTGTGTTTTTTGCTGTCAGTACCACAGACAAAGCTTCACAGAAGAACAACTGAAGCACAACACGGCTTCAGTTATCAGATGGTCCAAGGAACTGAACCATGAGATGGACATGAGTTCCTATATACTGTATGTTGTAAATGTATTGACACTGAATACAAATATCTCCTCTCAATAGAGGAGGCCACAGCTATAGGAGCATTTGTTTAAGATGAACTTTTTAAGCTACACGGACGAAACCTCTGTTTCCGGCAACCAATGCCTTTCTTTCTTCTCTCTTTTTTACTCCATCCATCCCATAATATAAGAGCGTTTTTACACTAGTATAGTGCCAAAAATGCTCTTATATTATGGGACGGAGGGAGTACTTCACTAGTGAATGCTGGCAACACACTATGACAGTGAACCAAGATGCAAATTCGCTTCTTGAGCCTGGCGGAAGCGCATGTTGGCACACTTTACACTATCAGTCATGTCTCATGTGCATTTACTCTATGACAAGATCAACTACTGTCAGTACGACTGTTTACAGTTATAAGAGGTCTTGCGGCATATAAAGCATATCCGTTACAAGCAAATGAACTGAGAACACGCAGTGGCCCATTGCTTCTCCTCCGATCTGACATGAATATGTTGAGTACATTCTGAACCGCCCAAACAAAGTACAGGTGGTACTATTCTGACCCAAGTGATATGCATGAGGGCAGCATGTAAAATTCTAAGTTACTAGTACAGGTGGTACTATTCCCTGAATCTCAAACAAAGTACTATAAACTGTGTAACCGTTTGCAATCAAGATCTTACTACAGCATATAAATTGAAGTATATCTGTTAAAGAAAAAAGGCAACAACTGACAAGAAGCAGAAACTTTTTTGGCAGATCTAACTAGTGATAGTACTAGCTAGTGTTTCTGTCTTTCCCTTGAGAAGTAGGGACTCAGTATAACCAAGGAGTACATCCAAATTACTACGGTTAACTTCATTCAAATTTTGAAAACCATCACAGAGCGTACGCGACTTCAGATATCTGTGTGGGTGACTCTTTGTCTCTATCATCAATAGGCATGCTTGCAAGTATCATTCTGCATTTACATCTTGCCGAGTTGCCTCTTTCGACTCCTTTTCCTTCCATGCGTGCAATGCTGTTGAAAAGATAATATAAATACTCAAGACCATTGCCTCTCCCGAATTCCTATATTTATTTTAAAATCTATATATTGAAAGGTGGACTACTTCGTCCACTGTCACTACTCTCTATCGGCCATTTGCAGCACAACTGCACATGCTAGGTTACTACCTCCCCATAAGAACTTTGTGGTCTATTATTCATCTCTACGCTACAGTTGGTCATCTGTAATATCATATCTTTGGGTCGGCACTTTGTGTTTAACTAGTTGAGCATCTGTTGTTCTTTCTACATCACCTATATCTGAGGGCAGCATGTAGGGAACAATGATGATGGTGGTGGTGGTGGGAGTACTGGTAGGAGGAGGAGCAGCAACAACAACAACAACAACAGGCTAAATAGCCATCAACCAGAGTGGTCGGCCAAGAAGGTCTCCCTTATTAATGCAACGCCGGTAATCATTGGGTAGCTAGATCAGAATGGCCCGATGGGAAAGCCGAAATATTCAAATGCATATCTCAACATGAAAACAGAACATCACAACTGTTCACAAAAAACATCAATCTGAGAGAGTTGCCTATTTTTTCCTGACAAAAAGGTAATGTATCTACTTGAATTCATTCACTTGATACCTAGACATAATCATAAGACAGGTGCAGAGATGATCAATTAATAACTAAAGTTGCATTTTCACTAACTTACACAACCTCTGTCAAAATGAGGTCTTAAAATTTTAAGCTACCAGGGCTGGCTAGTTAAGGTGTAAATGCATGGACAGCAGTTCGGTCGGTGACCGAAACAAGAAGAAATAAAATTGCATTCATTCTCTTACTGTGAAATAAGATTGCAAACAAAGTTGTTATGCATTGCAGAGAATGAAGGTGAAGTTTCATTGAAAGAGAATGAAACTTCACATTGCATATGTTTTGGACAAAAGGCAGCGTGGAACACACCTATAAAGACAGAAAGAGAAGACATTTGCTATCAGTTCAATTCAAATTCAGAAGTGGTTACTGGAGTACTTCTGCAGGCAACAACCATAGCCACGACTTAAGATTTACCAAGGTATTTGCTATAAATTGGAGTTCAAGCAGATTCCAAAGTACACAGGCAAATACTTCAGCCAACAGAAGAGCCAATTCTTGACCGAAGCACAAACTTGGTTTGAAGGTAAAAAAAACTACTGTCCATTTACGTCTGCTAACGACTCTGAGAACAGAGGAACATAGGGTAGAAGACGTCGTGTGTTGCTCTTCTCAAGATTAAGGATATATCCAACTTTCTGATGTCGCATATCATATGCTACCAAGGTATCACCTCCACATGAGACCAAGAAAATGGTGTCGCAATCTGGATGGATCTCAACCACCATGTAGTCCTTCCCAGTCATGCTCATAAGCTTATTGAAGCTGGCAGTATGCTTCAGGACCAATTCTTTACTATGGCAATCCTGAAGGCACCAGAGTTGTAACCGAGAGATTTGGTTGTTATCGTCGTAGGAAGCCATAGCGTAGTGTAAGCACCCCTGCGACGATCCAATCATACCAAATCTCCGGCCGTATGGTAGACTGATGGTCTTCCACACTTTGCCCTCCATGTCGTTGATGACCGTCGTTGCGTATATATAAGGCCGCCCATCAGGTAGAGCATGCCGCCAACAAAGGTGCATCTACTCTGAAAGAATAGCTTAACTTTCTCAGCCATATCACTATCCCTATGAGTCCAGGCTCTGGTCTGCGACGAGTAGATGTTCACTCCTGTGATGTAAGGTTCCTGAAAGGTCTGCTCAAAGTGAAGAACGTGGAAATGGGATAATGCGGCCGGATTGAAAGCCAGACCTGTGGTACAGCTATGTATGTTGGCCTGCCGCGGCTTTGGGGGCAGCTCCACCCAGCTCCGGGTGATGGGATTGCACACGACAAAACGGAAATCATCCTCTTTCATCGAGGGGGTCATGTTGTTGTTTTTCCTGTAGCGGCGGTAGAGAAAGAGGCCATTGCAGGCGTTCACCTGGATGATGCCCTCGTCCTTGTCATGGTCGTGCAGGTAAGGGAGGGAGGGGTCGAACAGGGCTGCTGCACCGTGGCCGGAGACGCTGGCGAAGTGGTGGCCACGGCGCCACGCCAGCTGTTGCCCACAGTCATGTAGAGGAAGCCAGCGAGGGTTTGGGGCAGCTTGTTGCGGTTGGCGGGGTCAGCGATGAGGTCGCGCCATGGCACGGAGACGCACTTGAAGCGGTGGACGGACCTGACCGGGAGGCGAGACAGGATCTCCAGGATGAGGTCGTCAGTGAAGTGGCTGGCCACCGTCGCCCCGGGATGGTCATCCAGCAGCCTCGGCTTGGTGTTCCGCACCATGGAGCTGAATCTGGAGTGGTGGGATGGGGAGAAGAAATCATGGATCTGCAAACGGGATGGGGAGAGGAAGATCGTCGATCTGGGTGCTACATTGTGGGTACCTGGACGATCGTCGATCTGTAGATGGAGAAAGAGGAGATCGTCGATCTGGCTAAGGAAAATCGATCCGCCGCCGGCGGCGCTTCGGTACTCGCGGAATAATCAAGGAGGGTATGCTGGTCGATCCAAACCTGTTTTGGAAAAACGAGACCTTGAATTCTGCCAAAGGGTCCTTGCAAAATATGTATACCCCTTGTAATATCTTACCGCACAATCGATATACAGCTCCCCGCAAATGTTTTTAGACATTTTTACACCATGACATGTGTCCCGATAGTATACATCCCTTATGTTTTTCATAAAACACCCTCAAACTAAAATCTAGATTAATATTGGGTCATTGCCTGTCGCCACACACCTTGTCTCTGGTCGCCGGCGCTTGCCCTCCGTCGAGGCAGTGGCCGGCGCTCGGTTTGAGGGTGATTCACCGCGGGTGGCGTGCACCACAACAAACGCGGCCGAGCCCTTGCCCACGCCCGAGGCCGAGCTAGCTATATAATAGAAGGTACTGGATGCAACTCAATTGTATCCATTGGAGTTGTGTACAATGTTTACAAGAGGTGTCGTGGGTGACAAGCCAACTAATCCTATCAAATCTCTAGAAGTTAAAATATACATCGCCAGAGATAGGAGAGAGATCAATTTTGGAAGATATACAAAGATATGTCGTCTTCAACACCCCGCCGCAATTTGAGCGTTTGCGTCGGCGATGCAAAGACTGGAACGGAACTCTTGAAATGCAGCAGTTGGCAACCTGTTTGTCATAATGTCAGCGAACCACTGGGGGTGTGGGTACATGAAGTACATGCAGCACATCCAACTGAATTTTCTTGCGCACAAAGTGATCATCCAACGCAATGTGTTTGATGCCCTTATGCTGCACCGGGTTAGCAGCGAGGTAGGTTCCCGAAACATTGTCACGTAAAACCACCATAGCCTTGGGAATGGGAACTTGAAGCTCACCAGAAGATGACGCAACTAACATGTCTCAGTTACAACGTTGGCCACCGCATGACACTCAACCTCAACACCCGAGCGGGATAAGGGGTCACTCATCACGTCATCTTTGAGCCAGGTGGACCGGGTAGAGGACCCCATGGCGGTTCACTAAGGGGTCGTGTTGAGAAGGCCCATGATGCATAGAAGGAAGGCTCGCGAAGACTTGGCGCATACTTCAAGGTATCTAGTCCTCTATAACACATGTATCTTTTGAATAATTTATTACTAATAAAGACGGTTGTGTGCATGTTCAATCAATGCAGAGGCCACGGGTTATTCTCCTTTTGACATTCTCTCTGTGGAGGAAAATCCTAGACGCGCGGAAGATTACGGGCCTTCCATGCGGTACTCAGTGCTAGTTAATCTCAACCCTCCCCCCTTTTCATGGGGGTTGGCCCCGCCTCCCTTCTAACCTCGAACCAAAAACCGCCACATAATCACAGCCCGTTGAATCCGTAAAACCCACCCCGTGCATGTAGCATTGCTCGTGCACTGTGCACGTTCACCTCGTCATGGATAAGACCATCTTAATCTTCTTCTTCTTGGGTGTTGGATGGATCGGTGCTAGTAATGGTACAACTCTTTGGTGGTGGAACCCTTAGATTTTAGGGGGCCTGATGTCACAGAACCGAAAAAAATGAAAAATACAAGGGGGGAAACGTGCCAACCCAAAGCCGACAGAAAGACAACAAGGTCGGCTCTGAGTTCCAGACGCGCGCATCCAAGAAAAATATTCGGACAGAAATCAATATGCTGCATGAGCATGAGCATGACCTAGCTAGCAAGGCACACAACTGAAGTCTAATCTTTTTTAGTTCCAATTGCAAATCCACCATCGACTTGCAACTAGAGAGCGACATTTTTTGTCCCGGTTGCGAGTCCATAACCTCACAACTGGAGCCCGACCTTTTTTTTATAGTTGATAGTCCCAACTTCGACTCATAACTGGGATAAGCTTTGTTTTTCCCAGTTGCAAGTTTAGCGTCGACCCGCAACTGGGCCCAACCTTTTTTGTCCCAGTCGCAAGTCAACCCTTGACTCGTAACTGGGGCCCAACACTTTTTTTTCCTAGTTGCAAGTCCACCCTCAACTCGCAAGTGGGGCGGTTTTTTCTTCTAGTTATAAGTCCACCCTTGACTCACAATTGGGCCCCGACATTTTTTTGTCCCAGTTGCAAGTCCACTATGGACTCACAATCATAGTTTGTTGCAAGTCCCGACCATAGTTTGTTGTTGTTGTCCTAGTAGAAAGTCCACCATCGATTCGAAATTGGGATGTGTTTTTTTCATAATCTCAGTTCAATTCCACCCTCGACTCGCAACTCGTATCACTGTTTTATATACTTGTCTCAGTTATAAGTTCACCCTCGACTTGCAACTAGGTACTTAGTTTGTTTTATCCGGTTGTAAGCCCACCATTGACTCGTAATTGGGCCTGTGTTTTTGTCTTTCATCCTAATTGCAAGTCCATGCTTAACTCACAACTAGAATCATAGTTTTTATCCCAGTTGCAAGTCGACTGTCGGGGGGATAGACCCCGGGCGGGGGCTATAAGCAAAAAAGGGTGGGGAGCATGGGTCGGTCGGTTCAGGGGCACTCTCGAGATTTCATTTCATTTCCCTTCCCTCTCCTCCTGGCTCAGGAGTATCGCGATGCACAGATCAAATGGGGGGTGGGGATATTCTCGAGGGCGGGCGCCCTCAGGCTCGGAAGAAAGAAATTTGATGAGGCGAAATTCGAAAACGTGGGATGGACTGGCTCGTGGCCTCGGAGAATAAGAACGACCACATGGAGGTTTTCAAATGGTTATTGGGACAAACCATTTGGACCGAGTCTAGAAGCATCTGGTAACCAGTTTTTTTCCAAGTGGGGCTCAAATGACTACATCCAAGTGAACGAACTCGAGGAGGATTTTAGCCTAGAAGACAAACTCGATAAAAAAGCCTAGTCATCCACCCGAGTGCCGCACCTGCGAGGACTAGAAAACCCTAACCTAAACTACTAACCGGAGCAAAGGCACCGGGATTCCCCTCCCCGCCGCCGGCCACCGGAGTCCACGGGCTCACCGGCGAAGCCTGGAAGGGACAGTTGCCCTGGCCGTTCTGCGAGCCCGTTCCCAAGAAGTCAGCCGCCGAGGCATTCATCCTCAGCTCCATTGTTCATGTACAACGGCCATGTGTGACGCAAGATGGATGACACCGACATCCACGGTGGAGTGCGCGCTGGCAGCGCTGCACAGGGAGGCTGTGCATGGCGGCTGATGACAATGCAGCACGCTTGAACTGCCGCGCACGATGGCCGCTACCGTGCTAGCGCGCATGCTATGGAGGGCATGTCCGGTCGCCCGACGAGCACTAGTAGAAAAGGGGGCAAAGGTCCAGGCCAGGTCAGCCCATTAGTCCCGGTTCAGTCCAGAACCGGGACCAATGGGGGCATTGGACCCGGTTCGTGAGCCCAGGGGGCCGGCCGGGCCACATGGGCCATTGGTCCCGGTTTGTCTGGACCTTTTGGTCCCGGTTGGTGGGACGAACCGGGACCAATGGGCCTCGCTCCTGGCCCACCACCATTGGTCCCGGTTGGTGGCTTGAACCGGGACCAAAGGCTCCCCTTTAGTCCCGGTTCATGCCACCAACCGGTACCAATGAGGTGCCTATATATACCCCCTCGCGTAAGAGCAGAGCACACTACTCTGTTTTTTCTGGCCGAGGGGGAGAGGGCTTGGTGGTGCTCTAGCTCACCTCCTATGCACACAAGGTGTTCGATGGAATGCCCGAGCCACACTACTTAAGCTTTCTCCTCTCCAAGCTCGACCTCCAAGCTCCATTTTCCTCAATATTTGTCTAGGTTTAGCGGTCCGTCACGCCCCGTCCCCGTCTTCACCGCCGTCGATCACCCATGCCGAGCTCATCGCCGGCACCACCGTGGTGAGCCTCTTGTTCTTATCTTCTTTCTGAAACGAAAAAATATTCTTACTTGTATGTTTACATAGATACTTGTATTATTTTCTTACTTTTATTATTGCATCTTATATAGTGCGATGGTTTTGGTATCCGCCCCCGTCGGCCCTCGTCCTGTCTATGATTCGGATGTGGTATATATATTATCTTTATAACTATTGGTTCATTTATTGTTTATGAAAATTATGCCGACCAACGTGACATAGATTTTATTTATGTAGGATGTATGTGAATCGGAAATTCCAACCGACCCTATTGTCGAGAGGTTAAATTTAGTTGAAGAAGAAAACAATTTGTTGAAGGAAAAAATAAAAAAAATGAGGAGGAGAAGATGATATTAGAGTTGCATGTTGCGGATGTCGTCGATGATCACAAGATCAAGATGGATGCAATGCGCTTGAAGATTAGAAAATATGCCATTCATACCGAGGCTTGGTATCATTATGTCGTTGGATCAATTGTTACCTTGGTTGCGATTATGATCGCATTTGTTTTCGCATTGAAATGTTTTACATAGTTTCAATGTATGGTTTAATTAATTAGATGCTCTAGAGAGCTATATGTTGTTAGATGAGAACTATGTATGTACTTTGGTTTTAATGTGATGATGAACTTCTATTAATTTGGACACTAATTATATATAATGCACGCAGATGAACTGGCAATGGATGTACGGTGACAGACACACCTCCGAGTACATTAAGTGCGTGCATGAGTTACTCGATGCGGCTGAGGCAAACAAGCAGAATGGTTTTATGTGTTGTCCATGCACTGAATGTGGGAATACGAGGTCTTACTCTAACCAGAAAATCCTTCACTCCCACCTGCTTTACAAGGGTTTCATGCCACACTATAATGTTTGGACGAGGCACGGAGAAATAGGGGTTATGATGGAAGACGACGAAGAAGAAGAGTACGATGACAACTATGTGCCCCTGAATACGGTGATGCTGCAACGGGGGGAGCTGGTGAAGATTAAGAGGAACCAGACAATGTGCCCAATGATGCTACAATAGGTGAAGCTGCTGAAGATCAAGAGGAACCAGACGATGTGCCCGATGATGATGATCTCCGCTGGGTCATTGTCGATGCAAGGATGCAATGCGAAAGTCAAAAGGAGAAGCTGAAGTTTGATCACATGTTAGAGGATCACAAAAAAGGTTGTACCCCAATTGCAAAGATGGCAACACAAAGCTCGGTACCGTACTAGAATTGCTGCAGTGGAAGGCAGAGAATGCTATGGCTGACAAAGGATTTGAGAAGCTACTGAAAATATTGAAGAAGAAGCTTCCAAAGGATAACAAATTGCCCGACAGTACATACACAGCAAAGAAGGTCGTATGCCCTCTAGGATTGGAGGTGGAGAAGATACATGCATGCCCTAATGACTGCATCCTCTATCGCGGTGCATACAATGATCTGAACGCATGCCCGGTATGCGGTGCATTGCGGTATAAGATGAGACGAGATGACCCTGGTGATGTGGACGGCGAGCCCCCCAGGAAGAGGGTTCCTGCGAAGGTGATGTGGTATGCTCCTATAATACCACGGTTGAAACGTCTGTTCAGAAACGAAGAGCATGCCAAGTTGATGCGATGGCATAGTGAGGACCGTAAGAAAGACGGGAAGTTGAGAGCACCCGCTGACGGGTCGCAGTGGAGAAAAATCGAGAGAAAGTACTGGGATGAGTTTGCAAAGGACCCAAGGAACGTATGGTTTGCTTTAAGCGCGGCTGGCATTAATCCGTTCGGGGAGCAGAGCAGCAATCACAACACCTGGCCCGTGACTCTATGTATGTATAACCTTCCTCCTTGGATGTGCAGGAAGCGGAAGTTCATTATGATGCCAGTTCTCATCCAAGGCCCTAAGCAACCCGGCAACGACATTGATGTGTACCTAAGGTCATTAGTTGAAGAACTTTTACAGCTGTGGAATGGAAATGGTGTATGTACGTGGGATGAGCACAGACAGGAGGAATTTAACCTAAAGGTGTTGCTGTTCGTGACCATCAATAATTGGCCCGCTCTCAGTAACCTTTCAGGACAGACAAACAAAGGATACCACGCATGCACGCACTGTTTAGATGACACCGAAAGTATATACCTGGACAAATGCAGGAAGAATGTGTACCTGGGCCATCATCGATTTCTTCCGACCAACCATCAATGTCGATAGAAAGGCAAGCATTTCAAAGGCGAGGCAGATCACCGGAAGAAGCCCGCCATGCGTATCGGTGATCACGTACTTGCTATGGTCAATGATTTACACGTAATATTTGGAAAGGGTCCCGACGGACTAGCTGTTCCAAATGACACTGAGGGACACGCACCCATGTGGAAGAAGAAATCTATATTTTGGGACCTACCCTACTGGAAAGACCTAGAGGTCCGCTCTTCAATCGACGTGATGCACGTGATGAAGAACCTTTGTGTGAACCTGCTAGGCTTCTTGGGCGTGTATGGGAAGACAAAAGATACACCCGAGGCACGGGAGGACCTGCAACGTTTGCACAAAAAAGACGGCATGCCTCCGAAGCAGTATAAAGGTCCTGCCAGCTACGCTCTTACGAAAGAAGAGAAAGAAATCTTCTTTGAATGCCTGCTCAGTAGGAAGGTCACGACTGGCTTCTCGTCGAATATAAAGGGAATAATAAATATGCCAGAGAAAAAGTTTCAGAACCTAAAGTCTCATGACTGCCACGTGATTATGACACAACTGCTTCCGGTTGCATTGAGGGGGCTTCTATCGGAAAACGTCCGATTAGCCATTGTGAAGCTATGTGCATTCCTCAATGCAATTTCTCAGAAGGTGATCGATCCAGAAATCGTACCAAGGCTAAGGAGTGATGTGGCGCAATGTCTTGTCAGTTTCGAGCTGGTGTTCCCACCATCCTTCTTCAATATCATGACGCACGTCCTAGTTCATCTAGTTGACGAGATTGTCATTCTGGGGCCCGTATTTCTACACAATATGTTCCCCTTTGAGAGGTTCATGGGAGTCCTAAAGAAATATGTCCGTAACCGCGCTAGGCCAGAAGGAAGCATCTCCATGGGCCATCAAACAGAGGATGTTATCGGGTTTTGTGTTGACTTCATTCCTGGCCTTAAGAAGATAAGTCTCCCTAAATCGCGGTATGAGGGGAGACTGACTAGAAAAGGCACTCTTGGAAGTGACTTAATAATATGCAGGGACGGATATTCTTGGTCTCAAGCATACTACACAGTTCCATCTCCATGGGCCATCAAACAGAGGATGTTATCGGGTTTTGTGTTGACTTCATTCCTGGCCTTAAGAAGATAAGTCTCCCTAAATCGCGGTATGAGGGGAGACTGACTAGAAAAGGCACTCTTGGAAGTGACTTAATAATATGCAGGGACGGATATTCTTGGTCTCAAGCATACTACACAGTTCCATCTCCATGGGCCATCAAACAGAGGATGTTATCGGGTTTTGTGTTGACTTCATTCCTGGCCTTAAGAAGATAAGTCTCCCTAAATCGCGGTATGAGGGGAGACTGACTAGAAAAGGCACTCTTGGAAGTGACTTAATAATATGCAGGGACGGATATTCTTGGTCTCAAGCACACTACACAGTTCTACAGAACTCTACCTTGGTGACCCCATATGTCGATGAACACAAGAACAGTCTGTGCTCCAAACACCCAGAGCAGTGCGACGACTGGATTACATGTGAACACATCAGGACTTTCAGCAGTTGGTTGGAAACACGTCTCAGAGGTGACAACACTGTTTGTGATGAGTTGTACTTGTTATCCGGGGGACCATCTTTGACTGTATTGACATACAAAGGATACCAGATAAATGGGAATACATTTTACACGATCACCCACTAGTAGAAAAAGGGCCTTTAGTCCCGGTTCATAAGGGCCTTTAGTCCCGGTTCTGGAACCGGGACTAAAGGGTTGGTACTAATGCCCTGACCCTTTAGTCCCGGTTCAAACCAGAACCGGGACTAAAGGCCCTCCATGTGGCCGGTCCACCTTTAGTCCCGGTTGGTAACACCAACCGGTACTAAAGGAAATTTTCTGATTTTTTTTAATTTTTTTTGAATTTTTTTGAATTTTTTTATTTTCAAATTTCTGAATTATTTTAACCTCTAATCTCTAATCACCCCTCATCACTGCTCAATTTAATCTCTAATCACCCCTTATCATTCCAAATCATCTAACTTCCCGGACGGTCACCCATCCTCCCACTCCCCCAGCCTGAGCACGCTTAACTTCTGGGTTCTATTCTCCCTCGTTTCCAAGTCTGCACTCATTGTTTTCCTGACAATAGTAAGATGTCAATCCTATTAACCCTCAGGAGTTTAGCTTGAGCATGAAGTCACACATTTCACTGTTTGAGTTTGAAACTATTGTTTTGAAAAACAATAATTTTTTACTAACACTAATATTTCTTGAATAAGTAGTTTGACCATAGTTTGTCCACAGTTTGCCATAGTTTGACCAGATTTGACCAAAATTCAAAAAACTGACCTAATTATTTAATAACACTAATATTCTTGAATAATTATTTAGTAACACTAATACTTCTTGAATAAGTAGTTTGACCATAGTTTGACCAGATTTAATGAAAATTTAAAAAAACTGAAATTTGAGCATAACTTTTTTTCCTTTTGGAATATGAGGATTCTACAAATTTGCAAACAGGCTGTAGGCGGTCTCCATCGGATGTAACTTTTCGAGTAGATGATTTTTCATATAAAAAACTTTTTAATCCAAGTTCGTATGCAAAAGTTATGCCCATTTTACAAATTCTAGAGAGATTTTGTAAATAAAGTCGAAATTCATATTTGTAAATTTTCCCAACAACTAGACCACATATCACATGGGAAACTTATTTTATTTTATTTTATTGACATTTCCATCATTTTCTTTTGTTTTTTCTAAAACTGAAAAGGCGGTCCACGGTGGGGGGGGGAGAGTTTGAAAATGGGACCTTTAGTACCGGTTCGTGCCATGAACCGGTACTAATGCCTCAAAGCCCATTAGTCCCGGTTGGTGGCACCAACCGGGACTAAAGGTCTAACCTTTAGTACCGGTTGGTGCCACCAACCGAGACTAATGGGCATCGCACCCTTTAGTCCCGGTTCGTGGCACGAACCGGGACTAAAGGGCCCAGGTGAACCGGGACTAATGCCTTAGCCGTACGAACCAGGATAAATGCACCCATTGGTCCCGGTTCTGGACTGAACCGGGACTAATGGGCTTACCCGGCCTGGACCAAAGCCCCCTTTTCTACTAGTGACCCAAGATCAAAAGAGCACCAACCAAAATAGCAGTGCCCGCTTTGATGCAGCAACCGAGAGCGGAAAGGACACATATTATGGTTACATATTGGACATATGGGAACTTGACTACGGACATGATTTTAAGGTCCCTTTGTTTAAGTGCAAATGGGTCAATCTGTCAGGAGGCGGGGTACAGGTAGACCCATAGTACGGAATGACAACAGGGATCTGAAAAATCTTGGGTACACTGACGAACCGTTCGTCCTAGCCAATGATGTGGCACAGGTTATCTATGTGAAGGACATGTCTACCAAACCGAGAAAAAGAAAAGATAAGGAAGTGAATACATCATACGATGAGCCAAAGCGCCACAAAGTTCTTTCAGGAAAAAGGGACATCCTAGGAGTGGAGGGCAAGACAAACATGTCTGAAGATTATGAAAAGTTTCATGAAATTCCTCCCTTCAATGTCAAGGTTGACCCAAGCATCCTGATAAACGATGAAGATTATCCATGGTTACGGCGCAATAAGCAAATGACACAAGCGAAGAAAAAGTGAAGACTTTCTCCCGCAACTATTATGATGATACCATGCCAACTTTCTCAGAGTTCATTTGAAAACTATGAATTTAGGTCGAATTTTCTCTATAGGTGCGTCTATGTTCATTTTTTTAGTAAAGTTAATCACAAACTTATGATTCACACAAATTTCAAAGAATTCAAATTTTAACTATTCAAATTTGAAAACTAATGGCACTAACAGAAAGTTTATAATTTTTCTAAAACTAATGGCAGTAACAGAAAGTTTATAATTTTGCTGACCTGAAAGCAAAAAAGAAATAAAAAATTAAAGCAAAAAACAAAAGAAAATAAATAATGCAGAAAACAAAACAAAAAATCTGGGAAAAAATAAAAATAGCAACAATAAGTATTTTTTAAATAGAAACAAAATAAAATAAATAAAGCAACAAAGAAAACAAAAAAACTAAAAAAGTGTTTTCAAATTTGAAAACTAATGGCACTAACAGAAAGTTTATAATTTTTCTAAAACTAAAAGCAAAAAGAATTAGAAACTAAAGCAAAAAATAAAAGAAAATTAATAATGCAGAAAACAAAACAAAAAAAACTGGAAAAAAATAGCAACAATAAGTATTTTGTTGTAAGTAGAAACAAAATAAAATAAATAAAGCAACAAACAAAAAAAAACAAAAAAGTGTTTTCAAATTTGAAAACTAATGGCACTAACAGAAAGTTCAGAATTTTCTAAAACTAAAAGCAAAAAAGAATTAAAAAATAAAGCAAAAAACAAAAGAAAATAAATAATGCAGAAAACAAAACAAAAAAACTGGAAAAAAATAGCAACAAAAATAAATAAATAAAGCAACACAGAAAAAAAAGTGCCACCTACTGGGCCCCTACGGCCTGAATACGACTAGAAACCCTACCATGGGCTAGGATTCAGGCCCGCAGGAGGCCCAGTAGGCCCACAGGCACACAACGCAAGGTTAGGACCCAAAGCCTGCATTTGATAGGAGCTCGAGAGGGAAGGCGCGACAGCGCTTATAAACCACTCTCGAGCTCTCTCAGCTAGCGAGGTGGGACTAAAGTTTTGGCGCGGTGCAGCACAAGGCCTTTGGTCCCGGTTGGTGCCAGCAACTTGGACTAAAGGGGGCATTGGTCCCGGTTCGTGGCACAAACCGGGACCAATGCCCCCCTTTAGTCCCGGTTGGTGCCACCAACTGGGACCAAAGGCCGCCGCTTCCCGCCCTTTGGGCTGCTGAAAAGAGGCCTTTGGTCACGGTTGGTGGCACCAACCGGGACTAAAGGGGGCATTGGTCCCGGCTGAAAAGAGGCCTTTGGTCGCGGTTGGTGGCACCAACCGGGACTAAAGGGGGCATTGGTCCCGGTTTGAGCCACGAACCGGGACCAATGCCTTTGCTATATAAGCAACACTTGGGAAATTTTCAGATTTCCCTCGCCAGTTGCCCCCGACGACGCCGACGTCCTCGACGCCGCCAGGCTGCCCCGACGCCACCCGCCGCCCCCGCCATCGCCGTCGCCCGCGCCCGTTGTCGCCGTCACCCGCGCCCTCGCCGGCCGTCACCCGCGCCCGTCTTCGCCATCGCCCGCGCCCTCGCCCGCGCCCTCGTCGCCCGCGCCAGTCCTCGCCGTCGCCCGTGCCCTTGCCGGCCGTCGCCCGCGCCCGTCGTCGTCGTCGCCTGCGCCCTCGTCGGCCATCGCCCGCGCCCGTCGTCCCCATCGCCCGCGCCATCGCCCGTGCCCTCGTCCGCGCCCTCGTCCCCCGCGCCGAGCGGTAGAGGAAACCCTAATTAGCAAGTATCGTCGGTGTGAGATACATGTGGCCGTCGGTGTCGGACACTACATGCATGTCCCACAAGTGACGTGGGGGCGACCCTCGACGACCCTCGTTCCCGATAAAAAAAGAGGAAGAAGAAAAAAAAAGAGGAGAAGAAAGAATAGAGGTGTTCTTCTCCTCTATTCTTTCTTCTCCTCTTTTTTTTCTTCTTCCTCTTCTTTTTTTATCCTTGAAGCATTGTCGAGGCCACCCCAAACCCTGGAGAAGCAGCGTCGAGGCCACCCCAAACCCTAGAGAAGCAGCGTCGAGGCCACTAATTAATATTAGTTCTACGTTTGCCACTAATATATCCATCTGTCATGTTTGAATAATAATTGCCATGTTGTAAATATTTGTAGAAACTATGGACACCGCCCGAGACGAAGTATAAGAAGAGTTGTTGGGGGACATAATCGCACAAGGAAGTGATGCCGTCTGCTCGTTGTTTCTCAACGACACCGATGGTCTGGAAGCAGCTGGCTATGATTATGATGGCTCCAGTGACCTAATGCCGGTGCAAGAAGGAGACCGTGAGGACGGCTCCGGTGACCCAATGCCGGTGCAAGAAGGAGACCATGATGATGTCTCCGGTGACCGAACCGAGTCCGGCGAGGTATATATATTAGTTAATCCTGTGCTGACTAGCTAATTGATGCATTCATTGTTTTGGTATGTACACATATTAATTAAGTCTTTGTTCTTTTTTTCTAGCCCTCCGGATCGAGCACAACTTCGATAAAGAGACGAGGCCCGAAGAAAAAATTGAGCTCGGATGAAAGGTTTGAGATCATAGTAATCGCGCCCGACGGCCAACCGATTGAACCCATCCGAACAAAGAGCGCATTTGTTGCTCAGTGCGGGGTTCTGGTTAGGGACAAGATCCCGATCAGCATCCAGCAATGGTTAAAGCCAGCTACAGAAGACCCTGAGGTGTCTTATGTCAATGATATGCAGAAAAATGATCGTTGGACTGAGCTGAAGTCAAATTTCACCCTACCGCCAGAGGATGATCCGGAGAAGCCAGTTAAAGAGCAATTAATCAAGTCTTTTGCTCGTAAGAGGATGGCAGAACTATTCAGGAGGTGGAAGAAAGAGCTGAATAAGTTTGTCGATAAAAAAGAGACACCAGAATTCAAGGGCAGATATGAGAAGATCAGACATCACTGGCCCGCATTTTTGGCCCACAAGACATCGGAAAAGAGTAAGAAGATGTCGGCGACAAACAAGCAAAATGCTGCGAAGAAGAGGCATCACCATCGCACGAGGTCAGGTGGCTACCTCGTAGTCCGTCTTAAGTGGGCCAAGACTGAGAATGATCTGGTTGATAAAGGGATCGAACCAGAGACAATTAACTGGCCAGACCGTTGCCGGACTTGGTTCTTCGGGGCTGGCGGAACCTTGGACCCTGTATCAGGGAAGTGCATTTGGACGGACGAGCAAATGGAAATACCAGTCAAGAGGCTTAAGCACTATATCGAAGCAGCGCAGCAAGGGACGTTCGTTCCAGACAGAGAGAACGACGAGCTCACAATGGCCCTCGGGAATCTTGAGCACCCTGGACGGACACGAGGCACGTCAGGCTCCATTCCGTGGAAGGCTGGGTTTCCGGACGCAGGCGGTTACAAATGCCACGAGAGGAGGAAGAAAGTGGAGCAGACACAACTGCATGCGCTGCACGCTAGGATACAAGCGATAGAGGAACGAGAAGCAAATCGCAGCAAACAAACTGCCGAAGCTTCCCCCGAAGCTACCCCGCCATCTCAGCGGAGAAGCAGCATGGCTTCCACCGAGCTGCTTCAGCCGGAGCATGTCTTGACTGCTCCTACCAGCTATCCCGTGGATGCTATCACGGAGTCTCGAAATTGCCACCTTATGCTATCAAGGCGGCTGTTGGCTTTGTTTTTCCTACTGAACCCGGCGCAACTTTTCACTGCCGTCCGATTCCAGAAGGATATGCTAGGGTGATGGTCGATGAAATAACAGAGGGATTTGAGGACCTCCAGCTTGACCACCCTACCGGTGAAGGGGAGACTCGGCTGGGTTCTGCTCTGAAGACTCCATGCCTATGGCGGAAGGAGCTCATCAACCTTCCGAACTAGACGCCTCCGCCTCCTACTCCTCTTCCGGCGAGTCAGGGCACTCCGCCTCCTCCACCGCCTCCTCCTCCAGCTAGTGACGATCAGGGCACTCGGCCGGCTCCTTCTCCGGCGCGTGGCGGCACTCCGCCTCCTTCTCCATCTGCGTCGGCGCGCCCGAGCAGCCAGCCTCCTCCTTCTCCGCCTCGTCAGCAAGGGCGGAAGAGACCCGCTGCCGCTCCGGCTGCTCCGGCGCATCGTAGTCCTTCTCCTCCGCCTCGTAAGCAAGTAAAGAAGACATCCGCTCCGTCTGCTCTGCCGGCGTCTAGCAGTACAGCTAAAGGCGGGAGGACATACAGATTCGGTCCTTCTCTGAAGACTCCAGAGAAGTTACCATATGAGAGGACCCCGGAGGAGAACGCCGAGATCGCGCGAGAAGAAGTGAGGAACTTCTTTGAAGGGATGAAAGCAAAGAAACATCCACCTCTGGAGGAGAAGGTAGATCCGGTGAAAGCGAAGCGCACTCTGACTGCCCTGACAAAACCACCCAAGTCTCCGCCGAAAGGCAACTATGAGTGCATTATTGGAAAGGCATTTGCCGAAGCGGAGCGGTCGGGAAGTACTGTCAGTGATCAAAGGTTGAAAGAACGACGAGCTGGGAAACAAATTGCCCAGCTCGGCGAACAAGCGAAGCAATCGTGCTCCCCGCTCAAGGTGCCTAGCGACATCGTCGCTAATGATCCGAGGATGGTGCCCAGTTATAGCAATCTTGGAGATTACCTGCCTGACGATGTACATTATGATTTCATGGAGGTGCAGATACAAAGATACGAGTACGGGAAGCCTCTCGTCAAAGATGAAAGATCTCTATCAACGATGATGCGAAGATTGCATGATTGGTACTTGAAAATCTGCAGAGAGTCTGGGGGGAGGAGTACTTTGTATGTGAGAGTTAAAAAGGAGCATGACCTCGTTGGAATTGAACTATTGCTTGTTCCATTTGAGGAGTTCTTTCAGTTTTTCAATCAATTGGCCCTCGATAAAGCAACGGTCACCTGCTACTGTCTGTAAGTAGTACTACTTCTGTCATTAAGTCTCTCTATATAGCTCAGCTCTTTCATTGCATGTATTTATAATTATCCTCACTATATTATGCAGATTGAAGATCGTCGAATTGAAGAAAAGACAAATCAGTGATATTGGGTTCATTAACACAAATCTCATAGATGCAACTCAGGTTAAATTTCATGCCGCGGATACCGAGGCCAACTTTCTACGATCGTTGGTAATAAATGAAAACAAAGATATAATACTCTTTCCTTACAACTTCAAGTGAGTGTTACTATCTTGTGCATATTCGGTTTCCCTTATATATTAGTCAAGGTTATAATAATGTAATTGATGAGTTATGCATGCGTGTGCAGTTTCCACTATATTCTCCTAGAGATTAAGCTTGAGCAGGGACTAGTAACCGTCTTAGACTCGAGACGAAAAGATCCCTAGGACTATGCAGACATGACTCAAATGCTCGAGAAGTAAGTTAAATCGATCATTATCCACCATAACAACAACTTTGTTCATTTCCTGATATATCAAGTAATTGTTTTCTTTGTCTGGTAGGGTTTCGAGAAAATTCACCAAAAAAGCTCCGGGACTGCCGAAGAAGCTGCAATTTAGACACCCAAAAGTAAGTACTATAGTAGCATGTTCCGCGCATCTCCTAGTGATTCAAGCGCTAGTTTCATCAATACCATTTGGCATTCTTGCTTATCAGTTTGATTGACCTCTATTTCTTGTAAAGTGGTTGTGGCAGGAACAAGGGAATGATTTCTGTGGATACTACGTTTGTGAGTCCATCCGCCACTCTGACGAACAATATGAAGTGCGTAAATAACAACATTCACAATTTTATTTTATTACCATCATTTGTGTTGAGTTTCATTCATTCATATATGTATGTATTGACCCCCTTCTTCAAATTAGACGTTTCGGAAGTGGGATGAACTCCTAGCACCAGTTCGCATGCGAGCAATTCAAGAGGAATTGGCAGCATTCTTTCTTGACCACGTGATCGCTGAAGACGGAGAATACTATGTGGACCATGCGTCCGTATGTTAGGAGATTATATTTGTAAGAGATAATTATTGTATATATGTAGCCGGTAGTGTCGGATAGATATACGAGAACTTGTTGTTCGACCAATCTCTCAGAGAAGGAGAGGTGGTCGATATCACTTTTCTCTGTATGCATATATGTTCATGACGATCTTCTGTTTCCTTCGTTTGCTTACTAGCTAGCTAGTGTGTCTAGTCCTCTCTATACGTATGTATAGTACGTAGCGTCGACCAAGCACCTATTAATTATAGCTAGCTAACACAATATATTAATTATAGCTAGCTAACACAATATATGAAACACCTAAATTAACCCCCCAAAACCCCCAACCCCCCCCTTTAAAAAAAACAAAAACCCCAGCCACAGAAATGCTGACGCGTGGATACCTATTGGTCCCGGTTGGTGCCACCAACCGGGACCAAAGGCCCTCCTGCCTGGGCTCCACGCACAGGCCACGTGGAGGCCCATCTGTCCCGGTTCTGGATTGAACCGGGACTAAAGGGACAGGGCATTAGTACCGACCCTTTAGTCCCGGTTCAGGAACCGGGACAAAAGGCCCTTACGAACCGGGACAATAGGCCCATTTTCTACTAGTGGAGCCGTCCTCGCTAGCAGCCAGAATACCGCCGAGCCGCTGGTTTCGCGTCTGTGGGGCCTCCCTCGGTCACCGCACTCTGCACCGTGCTCCGGGCGCGTCAAGCTCATCACCGTGCCTACAAGAAAGAGTTGCACGACAGCCGCCCAGAAGCCATTTGATAAAATGACCCATAGAAAGAGAGTTGTGAAGAAGATGACCATTTACACATTGATAGGTGGGCCCGTGTCTTATTTGTCACATCAGTCGGTCAAACTTTTTGGTTTTCGCCCCTACCTATCGGGTTCGCTATTTTCTCAAGCAAACTCGATGATTAGTGCTCCGCGTTACTGGTTAGGCAGAGTTGTACCCTGCCACAAATGTGGTACCAAGTTGTTACCCTATCCCGAACTGTGATGGTTTTGGGTAAATCTATATCTATATCTATACCTAACAATAAAGGGGGTATTATTTCTGTCGGTACACCATCGAAATTGCCCCCAAAGTATTATCCACCAGTGCCACCGATAAAAAACGTTTCACAAAGAGAAGTTTTCTTGTTGGGCCGACCCATGCAGTAAGGACCTCCTATACTACGCTCTGCACACTAGGAGAAAAAGCAACGAGCCCATCCGGGTTGGCCCATGTCCAGGTGGCCTTTGTTATAAATTTCATTTTTTTCCTTTTTCTTTTCATTTTATGTTTTCATTTTTTCTACTTTAAATAATTTAGTACTTAAAAAATTTCTTTAAAATAAAATAAATAAATTTTTGAAATAAAATATTTAATAAATCATAAAATGTTTGTGGCTTGAAAAAATGCTCGTGATTTTATAAATAAAATTTGAAATAAAATGTTTAATAAATCATAAAATGTTTGTGGATTCAAAACATGCTCGTGATTTTATAAAAACATTGCTTATTATAAAATAATTTATGAATTTTGAAAAAAGGTTTAGGAAATTGAAAAATGTTCATGATTTTTTAAAAAGTTTGTCTATTATTTTTTTAATGAAATTGAATAAGAATTCCAAATTCAAAAATTGTTCATGAATGAAAAAATATCCTAAAACTTCAAAAACTATTCATGACTTACATGATAGTCTATTCATTCATAAACTATTTGCTAAATAGTATATTCAGAAAATGATCATGCATTTCAAAAAATGTTTTTTAAATCAGAAAAAGTTTTGTGAATTTCAAAAATCGTTCCAACAATTTCAAAAAATCTTCGTCGATTCTAGAAATGTTCACCGATTCAAGGAAATTGTTTACGAAAATGTTTAGAAATTTTAAAAAATATTTGCAAAGAATATAAAATGTCCATGAATTGAAAAAATATTTTTGATTTTAGAAAATGTTTAAAATATTTGAAATATTGTTTAGAATTTTTGATTTTAGTAAATTTTTGAATTCAATTTTTTTAAAATGTTCACAATTTCAAATATGTGCACGAGTTTAAAAAAATGCTCATGATTTCAAGAAAATTGAGAGTGATAGTGTATCTTGGTGATGCTGCAAAATGTGGTCATGGTCATTGAAGATTATTTCTTCCCTTGCAATGCACAGGCCCTTTTGCTAGTAACTCATATAAGGATGATGCATCATGAGAAATAATCTTTTTGATATAAATAATGTTATGTTGAATTGGCCCAGCGTCGTCCATTGTGCGGTGATCCGATCCGTTTTTTTGGTCGTCCTTTCCCTACGACCTTTCCGGCTCTGCCATCTATGTATAAGAAGATTATGGTCATAGCTTTATGGACTGAAACGCAACGACCTGATGGGCAGCCTACCAACAGATCTGATGGGCAGCCACCGTCCCCGTCCCCGTCCGCCTCGTCGTCATCAGGAGATTATGGTCGGCGGTGAATCCGTTTGAATGCGCTCTTGGGCCTTGAGCTGGGTGCGCCAGGGGGTGGGCCGGTTCTGAGTGAGCCGGGCCCGTGCGTGGTTGGGCCGGTGTTAACTTGGTATGAGGCCCAGCCTAACCAAGCAACTACGTCGATCACTCCTGCAGCCCCATGCACGTTCGTTGTTCCTCGAGTTTGTCTGCCATCGATTCGATCTAGGGTTTTGAGTCAGAGCCGGTCGAGGTTTTGTGATCGTGGTGCAGGGCGGGCAAGGCGCATCCCCCCACTCCACGTCATGGCTAGTCGAGGTGCTGTGCCACCCCCTGGCAAGTTTGTAGCCCCGAGTGGTGCTGGCCGCGGAGGGCTAGTGCCGCCAACGGGGGCTGGCCGCGGCAGGAATGGTCCGCCGCCGGGAATGGGCCGCGGTGGAGTCGGCCTGCAGTCCGGGACTGGCCGCGGTGGGGTTGCCCCGCTGCCGGGAGCTGGGGACAGCAGGGCGGCGCAGGAGGCCAACGGCCCTAGGCTGCTAGCGGCTGGCGGAGTGCCCGGACATGGCGCAGTTGGCCGCGGGTCTGTTCCTGTGGGCGCTCGGCCCCGGACGCCGGTGGTGGTTCCGCAGTCGGCTATGGGTCGGGGTGGTCCTAGACCCCCGGTGCCAAACCCGGCTGCTGCCGCGGGCCGAGGCACTTCGGGACCGAGGCCGCCTCCTCCAGCTACTGGCTTCCAGCCATGTCCGGTGACAGTGCCGCCCGGTGCCAGGCCGCCGCATTTTGTGGCCCGACAGTCGCAGAATTCAGTGGCGCCAGTGCTGACGTAGGCACAGTTGCCACATGCTTCAGTCGATGGGGGTGATTCGACTGCACCTCGTGGTCAATGGGGCGATGATGGGTATAACGATTATGGTGATGGACAGCCCCGGGGATACTCATCCACGGGTGGTGGTCGGGGGTATTCCTGGCAGAGCAATGGTTCGGCTGAGAGGCCTTTCATGGGGTCAACGGGAGGCTTTGTCGAAGGGGCGTATGGACTGGGACATTGATGACCCACAAGTATAGGGGATCTATCGTAGTCCTTTCGATAAGTAAGAGTGTCGAACCCAACGAGGAGCAGAAGGAAATGATAAGCGGTTTTCAGCAAGGTATTCTCTGCAAGTATTGAAATAAGTGGTAACAGATAGTTTTGTGATAGGATAAATTGTAACGAGCAACAAGTAACAAAAGTAAATAAAGTGCAGAAAGGTGGCCCAATCCTTTTGTAGCAAAGGACAAGCCAGAACAAACTCTTATAATAGGAAAAGCGCTCCCGAGGACACATGGGAACATCGTCAAGCTAGTTTTCATCACGTTCATATGATTCGCGTTCGATACTTTGATAATTTGATATGTGGGTGGACCGGTGCTTGGGTGATGTTCTTAATTGAACAAGCATCCCACTTATGATTAACCTATATTGCAAGCATCCGCAACTACAACAAAAGTATTAAGGTAAACCTAACCATAGCATGAAACATGTGGATCCAAATCAGCCCCTTACGAAGCAACGCATAAACTAGGGTTTAAGCTTCTGTCACTCTAGCAACCCATCATCTACTTATTACTTCCCAATGCCTTCCTCTGGGCCCAAATAATGGTGAAGTGTTATGTAGTCGACGTTCACATAACACCACTAGAGGCTAGACAACATACATCTTATCAAAATATCAAACGAATACCAAATTCACATGACTACTCATAGCAAGACTTCTCCCTTGTCCTCAGGAACAAACGTAATTACTCACAAAGCATATTCATGTTCATAATCAGAGGTGTAATAATATGCATATACGATCTGAACATATGATCTTCCACCAATTAAACCAACTAGCATCAACTACAAGGAGTAATCAACACTACTAGCAACCTACTAGCACCAATCCCGGACTTAGAGACAAGAATTGGATACAAGAGATGAACTAGGGTTTGGAGATGAGATGGTGCTGGTGAAGATGTTGATGGAGATTGCCCTCTCCCGCTGAGAGGAGCGTTGGTGATGATGATGGTGATGATTTCCCCCTCCGGGAGGGAAGTATCCCCGGCAGAACAGCTCTGCCGGAGCTCTAGATTGGATCCGCCAAGGTTCCGCCTCGTGGCGGCGGAGTCTCGTCCCGAAAAGTTCCTTCCTATTTTTTTCTCATCGAAAGACTTCATATAGGAGAAGATGGACGTCAGAGAGCCATCAGGGGGCCCACGAGGTAGGGGGCGCACCCTAGGGGGGGCGCCCCCCACCCTCGTGAGAAGGGTGTGGGCCCCCTGGCCTTCATCTTTTGCGAGTATTTTTCTTTATTTATTTTAAGACGTTCCGTGGAGTTTTAGGAATTTTGGAGTTGCGTAGAATAGGTCTCTAATATTTGCCCCTTTTCCAGCCCAGAATTCCAGCTGCCGGCATTCTCCCTCTTTATGTAAACCTTGTAAAATAAGAGAGAATAGCCATAAGTGTTCTGACATAAAGTGAAATAACAGTCCATAATGCAATAAATATTGATATAAAAGCATGATGCAAAATGGACGTATCAACTCCCCCAAGCTTAGAACTCGCTTGTCCTCAAGCGAAAAGCCGATAACAATAAATATGTCCTCATGTTTAGAGGTAGAGGCGTCGATAAAAATAAAATACGGAAATGGAGGAATCATGATTATTCTCATAACAACAACATATATAGATTTTGTCATATGATTACTTATGTTCAAGTGATGATCTATTCACAATGCAAAAGTGTAAATCATAAACCTTATTGGGCTCCAACAAACTATAATCTCAGTCATTGAAGCAATTGCAATTTATCATAACATCGGAAAGAGTCTATGTCAGAGCTAAAAAGCAAGTCCACATACTCAACTATCATTTAGTCCTCCATAATTGCTAACACTCACGCAATACTTGTGCTTACAGAGTTTTAATCGGACACAGAGAAAGATAGGGGCTTATAGTTTTGCCCCACAACCTTTTACCTCAAGGGTAATGTCAACAATAATGGTTCATGCTCCCCTACATCCAATTAGATATATATATCATGTTCTTTCCAACATGCTGAGCTTGCCAAAGGATAAAATGAAAAAGGAAAGGTGAAGATCACCGTGACTCTTCCATAAGGTAGAAGATAATAATAAAGGATAGGTCCTTCGCAGAGGGAAGCAGAGGTTGCCATGCACTTTTATGGTTGGATGCACAAAATCTCAATGCTAAAGAACGTCACTTTATATTGCCCCTTGTGATATGAACCTTTATTATGCAGTCCGTTGCTTTTATTACTTCCACATCACAAGATCGTATAAAGCTTATTTCTCCCACACCAATCAATCATACATATTTAGAGCAATTTTTATTGCTTTGCACCGATGAGAACTTACTTGAAGGATCTTACTCAATCCATAGGTAGATATGGTGGACTCTCATGGCAAAACTGGTTTAGGGATATTTGGAAGCACAAGTAGTATTTCTACTTGGTGCTGAGAATTTGGCTAGCATGAGGGGGAAAGGCAAGCTCAACAAGTTAGAGGAACCATGACAACATACTTTATCTCAGATATAAGAAAGACATAACTCATTACGTTGTCTTCCTTGTCCAACATCAACTCTTTAGCATGTCGTATTTTAATGAGCGCTCCCAATCATAAAAGATGTCAATGACAATATATCTATATGTGAAAACCTCTCTTTCCTTATTATTTCCTATTAATTGCAACAATGACCAAAGCTATGTCTGCCAACTCCCAACAACTTTTAATCATCATACTCTTTCTATGTGAAGTCATTACTCTCAATAAGATCAATATGAACTTTTTGTTTCTTTTTTTCTTTCTTTTATCTTTTCTTTTATTCACCCAAGATCATGGCAAAATAGTTAAGCCCTTGACCCAACACTAATCTTTATTATATATAACTCACGGACTCGATTACATAGAGAGATCATAAAGCAAAGCTCAAAACTAGATCATGCCATAAACTTTATTCTACTAGATCAAGATACTACTAATAGGATCGAACTAAGAAAAACGGTAAAGATAGGAGTTGTGATTGTGATACGATACCGGGGCACCTCCCCCAAGCTTGGCAGTTGCCAAGGGGAGTGCCCATACCCAGATACTCAATTCTTCTTTGTTGGAGGAGACGGTGGGGGTGTTGTTGATGATGCGAGCTTGTCATCCATCTTCCAAGGCATAGGTTCACCATCATAGAAAGATGATCGAGTCTCCGGAATCCTCAAATCTGTAGACAAACTCATTCTTTTGAATCTATATCCATACTCACGGTTTTGGTTTTGAAGGTCATAGACTTGGGCTTGGAGGTGCTCGATCTTCTCATGTAGCTTGAAGATGGCCTCCTCGGTGTTCTTGGCATCCGGCTTGTAATTGTTAGTGAACTCCGCGAGCATCATGTGGCTAGCGTTGATTCCACACTCCACCATCCTTTGGCACTTGAAAACTTGTTGCTCCACTGCTTCGAGCCTCGTCTCCATGCTTCCGGTCCCCTTTGGTCCCTCTTCATCGCGGATGTGCAGCAACCCATCACGCATCTCAATGGTTTGAGGGTGTCGCAGCACCTCCGCGAGGTAAGGGTTGATGACCTTCTCGAAGAACTTGTCCTCGGAGGCGGTTGGTGTTGGGTTTCGTAGTAATTTCAAAAAATTTCCTACGCACATGCAAGATCATGGTGATGCATAGCAACGAGAGGGGGAGAGTGTGATCTACGTACCCTTGTAGATCGACAACGGAAGCGTTAACTTGGTTGATGTAGTCGTACGTCTTCACGGCCCGACCGATCAAGCACCGAAACTATGGCACCTCCGAGTTCTAGCACACGTTCAGCTCGATGACGATCCCCGGACTCCGATCCAGCAAAGTGTCGGGGAAGAGTTCCGTCAGCACAACGGCGTGGTGATGATCTTGATGTACTACTGTCGCAGGGCTTCGCCTAAGCACCGCTACAATATTATCGAGGACTATGGTGGAAGGGGGCACCGCACACGGCTAAGAATATGATCACGTGGATCAACTTGTGTGTCTAGGGGTGCCCCTTGCCTCCGTATATAAAGGATCGAAGGGGGGGTGCGGCCGGCCCTAGAAGGAGGCGCGCAGGAGGAGTCCTACTCCTACCGGGAGTAGGACTCCCCTCCCTTTCCTTGTCCAAGTAGGAGAGGGGGAAGGAGAGAAGAAAAAGGGGGGGGGGCGCCGCCCCTCCCTCCTTGTCCAATTCAGACTAGGGGGAGAGGGGGCGCGTGGCCTGCCCTGGCAGCCCCTCCTCTTCTCCACTTTAGGCCCATGAGGCCCATTAACCCCCCGGGGGGTTCCGGTAACCCCCCGGTGCACCGGTTTTATCCGAAACTTCCCCGGAACACTTCCGGTGTCCGAATATAGCCGTCCAATATATCAATCTTTATGTCTCGACCATTTCGAGACTCCTCGTCATGTCCGTGATCACATCTGGAACTCCGAACTAACTTCGGTACATCAAAACTCATAAACTCATAATATAACTGTCATCGAAACCTTAAGCGTGCGGACCCTACGGGTTCGAGAACAATGTAGACATGACCGAGACACGTCTCCGGTCAATAACCAATAGCGGAACCTGGATGCTCATATTGGCTCCTACATATTCTACGAAGATCTTTTATCGGTCAGACCGCATAACAACATACATTGTTCCCTTTGTCATCGGTTTGTTAGTTGCCCGAGATTCGATCGTCGGCATCCCATACCTAGTTCAATCTCGTTACCGGCAAGTCTCTTTACTCATTCCGTAATACATAATCTCACAACTAACTCATTAGTTGCAATGCTTGCAAGGCTTATGTGATGTGTATTACTGAGAGGGCCCAGAGATACCTCTCCGACAATCGGAGTGACAAATCCTAATCTCGAAATACGCCAACCCAACATGTACCTTTGGAGACACCTGTAGAGCACCTTTATAATCACTCATTTACGTTGTGAGGTTTGGTAGCACATAAAGTGTTCCTCCGGCAAACGGGAGTTGCATAATCTCATAGTCATAGGAACATGTATAAGTCATGAAGAAAGCAATAGCAACATACTAAACGATCGGGTGCTATGCTTAATGGAATTGGTCATGTCAATCAGATCATTCACCTAATGATGTGATCCCGTTAATCAAATAACAACTCTTTGTTTATGGTTAGGAAACATAACCATCTTTGATTAACGAGCTAGTCAAGTAGAGGCATACTAGTGACACTCCGTTTGTCTATGTATTCACACATGTATTATGTTTCTGGTTAATACAATTCTAGCATGAATAATAAACATTTATCATGATATAAGGAAATAAATAATCACTTTATTATTGCCTCTAGGGCATATTTCCTTCACTTGGGGCCGTCATGATAACCTAGATCTGTCAGAAAAACAGCTCGAAACAAAAACAAGAGATTTTTGCGTGATACGGGAGTCAAAACCTTCGGGAGGTTATATAGCGAATTTTTACCAACCAAAATATGTAACGTGCAAGAAAACGGAGTCCGGAAGGCACACGAGGCGCTCACGAGGTAGGGGGGCGCGCCCACCACCCTCATGGGGCCCGCGTGTCCTTCCTGGACTGCTACTTATTTTTCTATTTTTCTAAATATTCCAAAACGGAGAAATATTGCCTTAAAAATTGTTTTGGAGTCGGTTTACTTACCGTACCACATACCTATTCCTTTTCGGAGTCTGAAACGTTCCGGAAAGTGTCCCTTATATATTCCTCCGGGGTTATGGTTTCAATAATATTGGTTTCAACATTTATGGGATACCTGAGATATAATGTTTAATTCTTTGACCATTTACCACCTTCGGATTTGTGCCCTCGAAGTTGTTGATTTTTATGGCACCGGAACGGTAGACCTCCTCGATAACATAGGGGCCTTCCCATTTAGAGAGAAGTTTTCCTGCAAAAAATCTTAAACGAGAGTTGTATAGCAATACATAATCACCTACATTAAACTCAAGCTTTTGTATCCTTTTGTCATGCCATCTTTTAACTTTTTCTTTAAACAACTTGGCATTTTCATAAGCTTGGGTTCTCCATTCATCAAGTGAGCTAATATCAAATAACCTCTTCTCACCGGAAAGTTTAAAATCATAGTTAAGCTCTTTAATAGCCCAATATGCCTTATGTTCTAGTTCGAGAGGTAAGTGACATGCTTTTCCATAAAACATTTTATACGGAGACATACCCATAGGATTTTTATATGCAGTTCTATAGGCCCATAATGCATCATCAAGTTTCATAGACCAATTCTTTCTGGACCTATTAACCGTCTTTTGCAAAATTAATTTGAGCTCTCTATTGCTCAACTCTACTTGACCACTAGACTGTGGGTGATAAGGAGATGCAATTCTATGATTAACATCATATTTAGCAAGCATTTTACGGAAGGCACCATGAATAAAGTGTGAACCACCATCAGTCATTAAATATCTAGGGACTCCAAACCTCGGAAAAATAACTTCCTTAAGCATTTTAATAGAAGTGTTATGATCAGCACTACTAGTTGGAATAGCTTCTACCCACTTAGTAACATAATCAACAGCAACTAGAATATGTGTGTATCCATTAGAGGCAGGAAAAGGTCCCATATAATCAAAGCCCCAAACATCAAATGGTTCAATAACAAGATAATTCATAGGCATTTCTTGACGTCTACTAATATTACCAATTCTTTGACATAAATCACAAGACAAGACAAACTTACGGGCATCCTTGAAGAGAGTAGGCCAATAAAAACCAGATTGCAATACCTTATGCGCAGTTCTATCTCCAGCGTGGTGTCCTCCATAGGACTCGAAGTGACACTTGCGTAGGATCTGTTCCTGTTCATGCTCAGGTACACAACATCTAATAACACCATCTACTCCTTCTTTATAAAGATGTGGGTCATCCCAAAAGTAATGTCTCAAGTCATATAAGAACTTTTTCTTTTGCTGGTATGTGAAGCTAGGTGGTATAAACTTAGCAACAATATAATTAGCATAATCAGCATACCATGGAGTACTACAAGAAGTACTTATAACATTTAATTGTTCATTAGGAAAGTCATCATTAATAGGTAGTGGGTCATCAAGAATATTTTCTAACCTAGACAAGTTGTCTGCAATGGGGTTCTCAGCTCCCTTTCTATCAACAATATGCAAATCAAATTCTTGTAGCAATAGAACCCATCTAATAAGTCTAGGTTTAGCATCTTTCTTTTCCATAAGGTATTTAATAGCAGCATGATCAGTGTGAATAGTTACTTTAGAATCAACAATATAAGGTCTGAACTTATCACAAGCAAATACAACTGCTAAAAGCCCTTTTTCAGTAGTAGCATAATTTGTTTGAGCATTGTCTAGAGTCTTACTAGCATAATGAATAACATTTAATTTCTTATCAACTCTTTGCCCTAGAACAGCACCTACAGCATAATCACTAGCATCACACATAATTTCAAAGGGTAAATTCCAATCAGGTGGCAGAACAATAGGTGCAGAGACTAATGCTTTCTTAAGTATTTCAAATGCTTCTACACAATCATCATCAAAGACAAATGGTATATCTTTTTGAAATAAATTAGTCAGAGGCCGAGAAATTTTTGAGAAGTCCTTAATGAACCTCCTATAAAAACCGGCATGACCAGGGAAACTTCTTGTACCTTTGATGTCCTTGGGACATGGAATCTTTTCAATAGCATCAACCTTGGCTTTATCAACTTCAATACCTCTTTCAGAAACTTTGTGCCCCAAGACAATACCTTCATTAACCATAAATTGGCACTTTTCCCAATTCAAGACAAGATTAGTTTCTTCACACCTCTGCAAAACTCGATCAAGATTGCTCAAGCAATCATCAAAAGAGGAACCATAGATGGAAAAGTCGTCCATGAAAACCTCACAAATCTTTTCACAAAAGTCAGAGACTATAGCCATCATGCATCTTTGAAAGGTAGCAGGTGCATTACATAAACCAAAAGGCATACGTCTATAAGCAAAAGTAGCAAAAGGGCATGCAAAAGTAGTCTTTGATTGATCTCTAGCTGACACAGGTATTTGAGAGAAACCAGAATAACCATCTAGAAAGTAATAGTGTGTGTGTTTGCATAATCTTTCTAGCATTTGATCAATAAAAGGTAAGGGGTAATGATCTTTCTTGGTAGCTTTATTTAATTTGCGGAAATCAATTACCATCCTATAACCTATGATAATTCTTTGTGGAATCAATTCATCTTTATCATTAGGAACAACAGTAATACCTCCCTTTTTAGGGACACAATGGACATGACTTACCCACTCACTATCAGCAACAGGATAGATTATACCTGCCTCCAGAAGCTTGAGTATTTCTTTTCTTACCACTTCTTTCATTTTAGGATTCAGACGTCGTTGAGGATCACGAACTGGTTTGGCATTTGCTTCCAAATTTATTTTATGTTGACATAGAGTGGGACTAATGCCCTTAAGATCATCAAGAGTATATCCAATAGCAGCACGATGCTTCTTCAGAGTTTTCAATAATCTTTCTTCTTCATGCTCTGAAAGGTTAGCACTAATAATAACAGGATATATCTTCTTTTCATCAAGATAAGCATATTTAAGATTATCAAGCAGAGGTTTAAGCTCAAACACGGGATCGCCTTTGGGTGGAGCAGGATCCCCTAAAATTTCAACAGGCAAGTTATGTTGAAGAATAGGTTCCTGTTTAAAGAATACTTCATCTATTTCCCTTCTTTCATTCATGAACATATCATTTTCATGGTCTAGCAAATAGTGTTCTAAAGGATCACTAGGAGGTACGACAATAGAAGCAAGACCAATAATTTCATCCTTACTAGGTAATTCTTCCTCACGATGTTGTTTACTAAATTTATAGAAATTAAACTCATGAACCATATCATCCAAGCCAACAGTAACAACATTCTTTGTGCAATCTATGGTAGCATTGACAGTATTTAAGAAGGGTCTACCAAATATAATGGGACATGATGAAGCTATGTACCTAGGGTAGGGTCATGGACCTATCCTAACTGCCCTATCCAAGGACATCTCTAGAAGAAATCACCTTTCAATCGACTTGGAGGTGTTCCACTCGACAGACTCGAAGACACTCGACCAAGAAGCAATCAGTCGACGGCCAGGAGACCTAAAGTCACTCCGCATGCTAACGGTCGGGCATTAAGTAGCTTTTATGGTCATCATAGCACTTTATTAGGGACATTACCAGTAACGCCGGACCTTAATGTACTTAAAACCCTGTATAACTAAGGGCCGGAGGGGTCTGGCAAACTCTATATAAGCCACCCCTCCTCAGTGTAAAGGGTTCGCACCCCTGTAATTCATACACACATAATCCAGTCAACCGCCTCCGGGCTCCGAGACGTAGGGCTATTACTTCCTCCGAGAAGGGCCTGAACTCGTAAACCTCGTGTGCTTACAACTACTCCATAGCTAAGATCTTGCCTCTCCATACCTACCCCCCTACATTACTGTCAGACTTAGAACCACGACAGCTCTGTTCCTGTCGACCAAACCTTGAACGAGAATGGATCTCGCATCAAAGCCTGGTTCCCTGGGGTCGACTGGAATCCTTCACCCAACACTATGAGGGCGCCTGTCATCCTACTGAGTACATGTTTCGGGGCCAGAGTGCTTTAGTAGAGCCATCAGGGCCGCTGTGATTCCTCCCAACTTCAGGTTGGCGAATGGAGTCAGTAAGTTCACTGGTGAGTCCAAGCCCGATACTTGGCTTGAAGACTACCGAGTGGCTGTCCAGATTGGCGGTGGCAATGATGAAGTGGCCATGAAACACCTGCCTCTCATGTTGAAGGGCTCAGCCAGAGCGTGGTTGAATCAGTTAGCACCCAACAGCATTTACACTTGGGAAGATCTCGCCCGAGTGTTTGTCACCACATTTGAAGTAACATGCAAGCGACCGGCCGGGCTGACGGAACTGTGGTCTTGCATGCAGAAGCTGAATGAAACTTTGAGGGATTACATCCAGAGATGGATCACGTTACATCAGACGGTAGAGAATGTGCCTGATCACCAAGTGGTCTGTGCCTTCAAAGAAGGCGTCAAGTACAGAGAACTGAATCTGAAATTCGGTCGAACCGGAGACATGTCTCTGAATCGGATGATGGAGATTGCCACCAAGTACACTAATGGTGAAGATGAGGATTGACTCTGAAGTGGCAAGCACAAGTCAGTCGCCCAAGAAACCGGAGGAGGAAATTCCAATCGGAAACAGAAGCGGAAAGCCGAGCCAGCTGCTCCTGGGGAAGCCTTGGCTGTAACTCAAGGAAAGTTTAAGGGGAAACCCAAAGGGCCTTGGAACCCCAAGAAAGTTAAAGACCAAGACGGAAATGATGTGTTGGATTCGCCATGTCACATCCACACCAAGAAAGATGAAGAGGGCAAGCTCATTTACCCGAAACATACCACTCGATAGTGTCGGCTCTTGATCCAGCAGTTCCAGGGAAAACAGCCCAAAGATAAGGAAAAGGAGTCGGACAAAGTTGAGGACAAGGAAGACAGTGATGATGGATACCCCCAGGTCAATTCCACCTTGATGATTTTTGCTGATGTTGAAAGCAAAAGTTGACTGAAAGTTATCAACCGTGAGGTGAATATGGTTGCTCCGGCGACACCCAGTTATCTGAAGTGGTCTCAGACTGCCATCACATTCGACCAGTCCGATCACCGAACGCACATTGCCACCCCTGGGAGGCAAGCTTTGGTGGTCGACCCAGTTGTTGAAGGCACTCGACTGACCAAAGTCTTGATGGATGGTGGCAGTGGTTTGAACATACTGTATGCTGAGACGTTGAAAGGGATGGGCATTCCGATGTCCAGACTCAGTACCAGCAACATGAGTTTCCATGGAGTCATTCCTGGGAAGAAGGCTGAGTCACTCGGCCAAATTGCTCTAGATGTGGTTTTCGGTGATTCCAAGAATTACCGCAAAGAAAAGTTGACGTTCGAAGTTGTGGATTTCCAGAGTACTTATCACGCTATTTTGGGCAGGCCAGCTTATGCACGCTTCATGGCTCGACCATGTTATGTGTATCTCAAATTGAAGATGCCTGGTCCCAAAGGTGTGATCACTGTTACGGGCAATCGGAAGAAAGCAGAAGAGTGTTTTCAGAAAAGCTCAAAGATCGCTAATGCTCAGATGGCAATGGTGGAGCTGCAGGAATACCAGAAGACTGCAGACCCGAGTGATTTGTTGCGAGCCAAGAAGCCTGCTACAGAATCAGCTTTTCAGTCGTCTGGTGAAACGAAGCCGGTTCACATTCACCCGACTGATCCCAGTGCTGCTCCGACTCATATCTCAACAACACTCGACTCCAAATAGGAAGAAGCGCTCATCTAGTTCCTCTGTGAGAACTGGGACATCTTCGCATGGAAGCCTTCTCACATGCCGGGTGTTCCCAGGGGACTGGCTGAGCACCGCCTACGAGTCGACTCAAAAGTGAAACCCGTCAAAGAACATCTCCGATGGTCCGCCGTCTAGAAGAGAAAGGCTATTGGTGAGGAGGTGGCTCGGCTCTTAGCAGCGGAGTTCATCCGAGAGATTTACCACTCCGAGTGGCTCGCCAACGTTGTCATGGTCCCCAAGAAGGACAAGTCACTTCGCATGTGCATTGACTTTAAACATATCAATCGGGCCTGCCCGAAAGATCATTTTCCTCTCCCCCGCGTCGACCAGATAGTCGACTCGACTGCGGGATGTGAGCGACTATCTTTTTTAGACGCCTATTCTGGGTACCATTAGATCCGTCTGTATGGACCTGACGAGATCAAAACAGCTTTCATCACTCCATTCGGGTGCTTCTGTTATGTTACCATGCCATTCGGCCTCAAGAATGCCGGAGCCACATTCATGAGGATGATTTAGAAGTGTTTGCTCACTCAAATCAGTCGGAATGTGGAAGCATACAGGATGATATTGTGGTCAAGTCACGGAAGGGTTCCGACCTGCTGACTGACCTTGCTGAAACCTTTGCCAACCTCAGGAGGTATGATATCAAGCTTAATCCATCAAAGTGCACATTCGGAGTTCCTGGCGGAAAGTTACTCGGTTTTCTCGTTTTCGAACGGGGAATCGACGCCAATCCAGAAAAAGTCGGTACTATACTCCGGAAGAAACGTCATGTGCGAGTGCACGACGTCCAGAAGCTTACTGGTTGCTTGGCCGCTTTAAGTCGATTCATCTCTCGTCTCGGTGAAAAGGCATTGCCTCTTTACCGATTGATGAAGGAGTCAGACAAGTTTGAGTGGACCCCTGAAGCTGATGCAGCGTTTGCAGAGCTCAAAGCTCTGCTCTCCACCCAGCCGGTGCTTGCTGCCCCAATCAGCAAAGAGCCTTTGCTGCTTTACATCGCAGCCACGGGACAAGTCGTCAGTACGGTACTTACGGTCGAGCAGGAAGAAGAAGGAAAAGCCTTCAAAGTTCAGCGCCCAGTATATTATATTTCTGAAGTTTTGACCCCGTCAAAGCAAAGATATCCTCATTATCAGAAGCTTGTATATGGGATTTATATGAACACAAAGAAGGTTGCTCACTACTTCTCTGATCATTCCATTACCGTGGTCAGCGACGCTCCATTGTCAGAGATCCTGCACAACAGAGATGCAACTGGTCGAGTGGCAAAATGGGCGATTGAACTCCTTCCTCTAGATATCAAGTTTGAGGCAAAGAAAGCTATCAACTCCCAAGCAATAGCAGATTTCGTCGCCGAGTGGATTGAACAACAACTGCCGACTCAGGTTCACTCGGAGCATTGGACCATGTTCTTCGACGGTTCCAAAATGCTGAATGGTTCCGGTGCCGGGGTAGTATTGGTCTCCCCCCGAGGAGATAAGCTCAGATATGTTCTTCAAATCCACTTCGATTTCTCCAATAACGAAGCAGAATATGAAGCACTTTTATATGGGTTGCGCATGGCCATTTCACTCGGCGTCTGTCGCCTCATGGTCTATGGTGACTCAGATTTGGTGGTTAATCAAGTGATGAAGGAGTGGGACGTCAGAATTCCAGCCATGACTGGTTATTGCAA
The DNA here is from genome assembly GCF_003073215.2 of Triticum urartu. Lineage (NCBI taxonomy): Eukaryota > Viridiplantae > Streptophyta > Magnoliopsida > Poales > Poaceae > Triticum > Triticum urartu. Next base: position 2,267,483 of record NC_053028.1, on the reverse strand, counting down.
TGCAGTGAGAAAGCTGGAGAAGAAATTCGAGGGGTTAGAACTTCATCACATACCCCGACTGAAAAATCAAGCAACTGATGATTTGGCGAAAATAGGTTCCAAAAGAGAAGTCATTCCCAGCAATGTGTTTTTGGAACACATCCACACACCATCAGTTCAGGAGGATCCCTTCACTGAAGAAGCCCTGCAGCCAAAAAGTGCCACGGATCTGATTGAAGTTGAAGTTCCATCTGTGGTCGACCTGATCATGGAAGTTTTGGTCATCACTCCCGACTGGACGGTACCATACATCGCGTACATCCTAAGGATAGAACTCCCAAAGGACGAAGAAGAGGCTCGACAAATTGTCCGTCGATCCAAGGCCTTTACAGTCATAAAGGGACAGTTGTATAGAGAAAGCGCGACTGGAGTCAGTCAGAAGTGTATAACATCAGAAGAAGGTCAGATAATCCTTGATGAAATCCACTCGGGGACCTGTGGTCATCATGCGTCCTCTCGGACCATTGTGGCTAAAGCATACCGAGCGGGATTCTACTGGCCAAGGGCGAATGTAATGGCGAAAGAGATAGTCGACAAATGTGAAGGATGTCAGTTTTACTCCAATATGTCGCACAAACCCGCGTCAGCCCTGAAAACCATTCCACTCGTCTGGCCCTTCGCTGTTTGGGGACTGGACATGGTTGGACCACTGAGAACGGGCAGGAGCGGCTTCACTCATGTGCTAGTAGCAGTCGACAAGTTCACCAAATGGATTGAAGCTAAGCCTATCAAGAATCTTGATGCTTGCACTGCTATCAGTTTCATCAGAGAGTTGATATTCAGATATGGAGTTCCGCATAGCATCATCACTGAGAATGGGTCAAACTTCGATTCTGACAAATTCAAAGCCTTTTGCGCCTCTCAAGGCACACGAGTCGACTACGCTTCAGTCGCTCACCCCCAGTAGAATGGACAAGAGGAAAGAGCAAACGGCTTAATTCTCAAAGGACTGAAACCCCGACTGATGCGCGATCTCAAGCACGTAGCAGGTGCATGGGTCGACGAGCTTCCATCAGTTCTTTGGGGATTGAGGACAACCCCGAACCGATCGACTGGAACAACCCCATTCTTTCTGGTCTACGGAGCCGAAGCAGTTTTGCCGAGTGACCTGCTTCACAACGCACCCCGAGTCGAGCTCTACTCTGAAGATGAAGTAGAACAAGCCCGGCAGGATGCAGTCGACCTCCTGGAAGAAGAAAGAGAAATGGCCATGATCCGATCGACCATCTATCAGCAAGACTTGCGTCGATTCCATGCCAGAAATGTGAAGAGTCGAGCCTTGCAAGAAGGAGACTTGGTCCTCCGAGTGGATCAACAGAAACCACACAAACTCGCTCCTACTTGGGAAGGTCCCTTCATAGTCACCAGAGTCCTCCACAATGGAGCGTACCACCTCTATAATGTCGATCGCCAGATTGATGAGCCACGAGCCTAGAATGCGGAGCTGCTCCGCCCCTTTTATACTTGAATTCTCACTCGGATGAGATGTAATAAGAAAAACTTCTGTAGTTTATTTATCAAAGACAAGAGTGTTATAATTTTCCCAGTGATTCTTATTGTTTTTGTTTGCGTGAGAAATCCCCCAGTGGGTGGCTTAGCTGCGAATCCGTTTCGCCTAAGTTTGTAAAAATAATTTCCTACCGAGTGGTGAGCCAGCCTCTCACTCGGAGGCTTAGCTGCGAACCCATTTCGCCTAAGTATTTGAAAATCCTACCGAGTGGTGAGCCAGCCTCCCACTCGGGGGCTTAGCTGCAGTCCAGTACTCGCCTAAGTGTTTGAAAATCCTACCGAGTGGTGAGCCAGCCTCCCACTCGGGGGCTTAGCTGCAGTCCAGTACTCGCCTAAGTGTTTGAAAATCCTAGCGAGTGGTGAGCCAGCCTCCCACTCGGGGGCTTAGCTGCAGTCCAGTACTCGCCTAAGTGTTTGAAAATCCTACCGAGTGGTGAGCCAGCCTCCCACTCGGGGGCTTAGCTGTAGTCCAGTACTCGCCTAAGTATTTGAAAATCCTACCGAGCGGTGAGCCAGCCTCCCACTCGGGGCTTAGCTGCAGTCCAGTACTCGCCTAAGTATATGAAAATCCTACCGAGTTGCAAGCGACCCTCCCACTCAGGGGCTTAGCTGCAGTCCAGTACTCGCCTAAGTATTTGAAAATCCTACCGAGTGGAGAGCGAACCTCCCACTCGGGGGCTTAGCTGCAGTCCAGTACTCGCCTAAGTTTGAAAAATCCTACCGAGTGGAGAGCGACCCTCCCACTCGGGGGCTTAGCTGCAGTCCAGTACTCGCCTAAGTTTGAAAAATCCTACCGAGTGGAGAGCGACCCTCCCACTCGGGGGCTTAGCTGCAGTCCAGTACTCGCCTAAGTTTGAAAAATCCTACCGAGTGGAGAGCGACCCTCCCACTCGGGGGCTTAGCTGCAGTCCAGTACTCGCCTAAGTTTGAGAAATCCTACCGAGTGGAGAGCGACCCTCCCACTCGGAGGCTTAGCTGCAGTCCAGTACTCGCCTAAGTTTGAAAAATCCTACCGAGTGGAGAGCGACCCTCCCACTCGGGGGCTTAGCTGCAGTCCAGTACTCGCCTAAGTTTGAAAAATCCTACCGAGTGGAGAGCGACCCTCCCACTCGGAGGTTTAGCTGCAGTCTAGTACTCACCTAAGTACGAAACACATCCCGACCCGCAAGGACGATGAGGTGCAGGTCGACTGCCACCTTCTCCTTCGGAGCTTCGCCACAAATACAACGTGCGCTCCATCCCGACCCACAAGGACGACCAGGTGCTGGTCGACTGCCACCTTCCCCTTCGGAGCTTCGCCACAAATACAACGTGCGCTCCATCCTGACTCGCAAGGACGACGAGGGGCAGGTCGACTGCCACCTTCCCCTTTGGAGCTTCACCACAAATACAAAAGTTGTCTCGAGTGAAGAACGAGTTCCACTCGACGGAGAATTCATGAAGATATTCAATGATAAACCAAGTTCAGATAAATCCTAAAGGTTCCAGACCGCAGATCGAAGTGCTCGGGCATTCAGCCCGAAAGAGTTTAACGGTTACAAAAACCACTCGGCATTCCGAGGCAAATTTAAGGTGGGGCATAAAAGTTTGTTCACTCCGCAGGAGGAGGACTGGCAGGCTCGACGAACTCGTCCAGGTCGACACCGTCGGCGATCCGAGTGGCTGCAGCAATAAAAGTCTCCATAAAAGATTGGAAGTCATGCCTCTGGGTGTTGGCGACCTTGATTGCTGCGAGCTTCTCTTGTCGCGCCTCCTTGCAGTTGACACGAACCAAAGACAGAGCCACATCGGCACCACACCGGGCGGAGGATTTCTTCCATTCTTGCACTCGGTCAGGGATCTCGTTCAGTTGAGTCATCAGAGATTCTAGATCATTCTGAAGCGTCGCCCCCGGACAAAGCGTCGAGTCGATTCGAGAGACAACCTCCTTTAGGTGCGCGAGGTAGCTTGTGGCGCTGGCGATACGGGACTCTAGTCGGAGCACGTTCATCGCAGTTTCATCGCAGACCGGGGAAGCGATAGGGTCCAGACCCGTCTCGACCCTTCTAGTTTCTTCATCAAAGTCTTGACAAAGTTCTGCAGCCAAAAGTCAGTTCAATCAACCGAGCAAAATCCGATGGCAAGCATCAACACAGTCGGATTAAAAGAAATACGTCCCAGCACGAGATAAAGCTTCTTGGCAAGGGTCCTCAGATAAGCTTCTGTGTCGTTCCTCTTGCGGATCGCAGACTCCAACTTTTCGTTCAGGGCGACCTTATCCTTCTTCAGGATGGTCACTTCGCGGTAAGCTTCATTAACACAAGATGTCAGTCTAGTCACCTCTCCTTCAAGCGTTCCGACTGAAGGAAGCTTCTCGTCTGCAAGAACGGTTTTGTCTTGGGCTGCTTTTTGCGCGGCGGCGAGGTCCGAGTCCTTCTTGTCCAGAGCCAACTTCATTTTCTCTACAAAAGGAATAATCGAATAAAAAAAGACCAAAGAGATATATTGAAGTTCAGTCGGCAATCAGTTACCTTCCATACCAGCGGCCTCGTCTTGAGCTTTTTTCAGATTTTGTTGAGCCAATTCCAAGTCAAGGTTTAGTTGGATCTGCTGTTTCTCCAAGTCAGCAAAGCGAGCTCCAAGATCACAAGATTTCTGCAATCAGGGAGGGGAAGTTATTTTACAGCGAAAAACGACAAAGACAATAAATACTAAGACTACGGTCGACTGCCCGCAGTCCACCATAGTCTCGGGGACTACACCAAGTGGGTGCAATTTGCGTGCCCCCACCGGTTCGGTTTACACTCGACATGGCCAGATCGAGCGAAAGAATCAAAATACAAAGACTACAGTCGACTGCCAGCAGTCCACCGTAGTCTCGGGGACTACACCCAGTGGGTGCACTCAGCGTGCCCCCACTAGTCCAAAAATTCAATCGATGCACCCAGTGGGCGTACAGATGCAAAGATTTTCAGAAAGAGAGTCTTCAGATAGCATATCCTAACAGAACAGTGGTGACCAACTAACCTGAACATTGCTTTGGAGAGCCGAGCTGGCGTCATAGGCGGCCTGACTGGCGTCCCGCACCGCCTTCATCTTCTCCATCATAATGCCCGCCTGGCGTATGGCTTCCTTGGCAGCATTCACTTCGTCCTCTGGGACATGATGGATTGCAAAAACTAAAGGTGGGTCGGCAGGAGCTTGAGCAGTCGACGAAGAAGGCAGGGCACTCGACAATGGTATGGCAAAGGTAACAGAACCCAGATTGGCATCACCAGCATCCTGAACGACTGGTTCCGCCATCAGCGTCGACTGTGGCACCTTGCTTGCAGGAGCTTTCCTATTTTTCCTCGTCAAAGGCCTCTCAGGCTCTTCATCATAATCATCGGGGAGGTCAATAATGTTAGGAGCTGTTCAAAGATCAATCGCTAAAATCACATCACCCAATGGTACACATTGCAGTTGAGTCGACCAAATAAAGACAGAATGACAGAAATCATACCTAGATTGGAAGTGACTACATCCTCCATTACCTCATCCTCATCCCTGTAAGCTGAGGTCCCGAAAGTAGCAGCGCTGCCAGTTCCAAAGTTCTTCTGGTTAAATCAAGAAAAAATAAACAGTACGGAGCGTCGAGTGAACACAAAGGGAGACACTCACGCAGAAGCGACGGGGATGTCAATCTTAATCCTCGGCAACGCCTTGCGAGGCTTCTGCTCTGCAACTTTGGGATGCTTTGACGTTTTTTCAGTTGGGGTTGGTGAAGATGTCCGAGGACGCTTTGAAGGCTGACCAGTCTGAGAGATCGCCTTTTCACGGGCGCTCGGTCGTTCTTGGTCAAGCTTAGATCGCCTCTCCCTGCGAGGAGACGACTCGACTTCTTCTTCGTCACTTGAGTCGTCGCTTTCTTCGTCCCCTTCTCCATCAGAATGCCATTCGCCATTGTCGCCGCCGTTTGCCTCTCCTTCCGGGTCTTGATCTTGCTCTCCATTGGGCACTGAGTACATTTCGATAAGGGCCTGAAAGAAAGCAGGAAGAATAAAGTCAGTCGATGCAGTATAGACAGCTGCGCGAGTGAATTCAGATTATAATCAAAATCTCAGAATCGGACCTTTTCTGGTTCATGGGACTAGTCGAATGGAGGAACTCTCGTGGCTCCCCTGGGGTTGTCCTTGTTTCCGGTGATGCCCGATAGCCACCCCTCCAGTGTGTCGTCATCGACCTCCCCCGGGTGAATCCGAGTGGTGTCGTCAAGACCCGAATACATCCACACCGGATGGTCTCGAGCTTGAAGAGGCTGGATGCGCCGCCGAAGGAAAACCTCCAAGAGATCCATACCAGTGACCCCGTCACGGATAAGCTGGGCCACCCGTTCGACCAGCACCCTAACTTGCGCCTTCTCCTCCGGGATCACCTTCAAAGAGGAGGGTTTCCTCACTCGGTCCATGGTAAAAGGAGGGAGGCCAGTCGACTGCCCTGGCGTCGGCTGGTCTTTGCAGTAAAACCAGGTCGACTACCATCCGCGGACCGAGTCGGGAAGAATCATGGCCGGAAAGGAACTTTTCCCTCTCATCTGAACACCAAGACCCTCACACATCTGAATCACTTGTGTTCTCTCATCACTCGGATTGGCCTTTTTCACCGTCTGAGAACAACAGGTGAAAATGTGCTTGAAAAGACCCCAGTGAGGCCGACAACCCAAGAAATTCTCGCACAAAGACACGAAAGCAGCGAGATACACGATTGTGTTGGGAGTGAAGTGGTGGAGTTGTGCCCCAAAGAAATTCAGAAATCCCCGAAAGAAAGTGTGAGGAGGCAAGGAAAACCCACGGTCGACGTGGGTGGCAAGAAGAACGCGCTCACCCTCCCGAGGTTGCGGCTCAGATTCCTTCCCCGAAAGCCGTGCCGATCCATAGGGGATCAGTCCTCCGTCGGCTAGGTCGTCGAGGTCTTCTTGGTGGATCGTCGAGCGGATCTAGTCGCCCTGGATCCAGCCCTTCGGCAGGCCGGCTCATGAGGAAGATCCACCCCGACTGGTTGCCTTCCCCTTCGCCTTTGCCGTCGCCTTCTTCGCTCGCTCCAGAGCCACTGTCTTCTCCTTCCCCATCATCACCGACGAGACACGTACGGAGCGGCGGCGCTGGGGCGAGAGCGAGCGCGACGAAGAAGCCTGAAGAGGAGAAGAGGAAATGAGAACGCACTATTCAAGAAACCCCGGTCTGACGCCTTATATGAGGTTACTTCCGAGTGGCTGACTGGTAGGCCCGGACGATCCTGTCAAATCCAGCAACAGTCGCGCGCGCGATACGTGGCGAAAAAGGCGACGCGGAGATCGAGGCGGCTCCGTCCTATCCCATCCAATTACTGCGGCCACCCCCGTCCCGCGCGCTTCCCAAAATTCGAATCCCGCGAAATCCACGGGCAGTAGAACAACTTGTCAGACGGAAGATCTCCTCCACACTGTTACTCGGAGCTTTTCAAGTAAAGAAACTCACTCGACAAAAAAAACTAAGAATGGATCAAGGCGACTGAAAAGGATGTTGCTGTCGTCACTCAGGTTCATTGATCCGAAACAAGATATGCTCATGGCATGAAAAATGAGTCGGAGAAGTTCTCAACTCCTTCCCCACTCAAACCTCGATCCATTCGGGGGCTAATGATGAAGCTATGTACCTAGGGTAGGGTCATGGACCTGTCCTAACTGCCCTACCCAAGGATATCTCTAGAAGAAATCACCTTTCAATCGACTTGGAGGTGTTCCACTTGACAGACTCGAAGACACTCGACCAAGAAGCAATCACTCGACGGCCAGGAGACCTAAAGTCACTCCACACGCTAATGGTCGGGCATTAAATAGCTTTTATGGTCATCATAGCACTTTATTAGGGACGTTACCAGTAACGCCCGACCTTAATGTACTTAAAACCCTGCATAACTGAGGGTCGGAGGGGTCTGGCGAACTCTATATAAGCCACCCCCTCCTCAGTGTAAAGGGTTCGCACCCCTGTAATTCATACACACATAATCCAGTCGACCGCTTCCAGGATCCGAGACGTAGGGCTATTACTTCCTCCGAGAAGGGCCTGAACTCGTAAACCTCGTGTGCTTACAACTACTCCATAGCTAAGATCTTGCCTCTCCATACCTACCCCCCTACATTACTGTCAGACTTAGAACCACGACAAGACAAAAGCTATCTTGCGGAGAAGTAAGAACAAGAAAATCAGCATGATATTTAGTTTTCCCACACACGACTTCAACATCTCTAACAATTCCAATTCGTGAAATAGTATCTCTATTAGCAAGTTTAATTGTAACATCGATGTCTTCTAACTCAACAGGTGCAATGTCATGCATAATTTCTTTGTATAAGGTATGTGGTATAACACTAGCACTAGCACCCATATCACATAAGCCATGATAACAATGATCTCCTATTTTAACAGAAATAACAAGCACACCTACCACAGGTCTATGTTTATCTTTAGCACAAGGTTTAGCAATTCTAGCGGTTTCACCTTTGAACTGAATAACATGCCCATCAATATTATTAGACAAGAGATCTTTAACAATAGCAATATTAGGTTCTACTTTAACTTGCTCAGGAGATGTATAAGTTCTAATATTGCTTTTACGAACAACAGTTGAAGCTTTAGCATGATCCTTTACTCTAACAGGGAAAGGTGGTTTCTCAACATAAGAAGTACGAACAATAGGATCATTATAAGTGACAGTCTTTTCTACAACTCTAATAGGTGCATCTACTTTTACTTCTATGGGAGGATGGTATTTAAACCACTTCTCCTTAGGGAGATCAACATAAGTAGCAAAAGATTCACAGAAAGAAGCTACTATCTCAGAGTCAAGTCCATATTTAGTGCTAAATTTACGGAAGATATTGGTGTCCATAAAAGATTTAACACAATCAAACTTAGGTGTCATACCTGACTCCTTACCGTCGTCGAGGTCCCAATCTTCAGAGTTGCGTTTAATTCTATCCAGTGTTGGGGATATCTCTTACCGGGAACTTGTCGTCAACCCATGATAAGGGGTAAATCGGCCTATTTATCGGCATATCGGCCGATTTATCACCATATCGGATGATTTATCGGCCGATTTATCTTATCGGTGAGACACAGGTAAGCGATAAATCGGCCGATATATCGGAATATCGGAAGATATCTTGAACAGTGATTCTATCCAATAAATTCCATCTGAATTCAATAGTCTTCATCATAAAAGAGCCAGCACAAGAAGTATCGAGCATGTTGCGATTGTTTTCAGAAAGCCGAGCATAAAAACTTTGCATAATTATTTCTCTCTGGAGCTCATGATTGGGGCATGAATATAACATTGATTTAAGCCTCCCCCAAGCTTGAGCGATGCTTTCTCCTTCACAAGGCCAGAAATTATATATATAATTGCGATCACGATGAACAAGATGCATAGGGTAATACTTTTGATGGAATTCCAACTTCAATCTTTTATAGTCCCATGATCTCATATCATCACATTGCCTATACCATACCAATGTGTCTCCCTTCAAAGACAAACGGAAGACCTTCTTCTTAGCAACATCATCGGGTATACCTGCAAGCTTAAATAATCCACAAACTTCATCCACATATATTAAGTGCTCATCAGGATGCTTTGTTCCATCTCTTGTAAAAGGGTCAGCTAGCAGTCTTTCCATCATACCCGAAGGAAATTCAAAAGGACTTTCATTTTCAATAGGTTCAGTAGGTTGAGGAGCAACTCTTTGCTCTACTGGACAGGGTGAAGATACCCCGAACAAGCCCCTCAGAGGATTACTTTCCATAGTAACAAGTGACAGTAAATTTCAGCACACTATATAAATTTTTCCTTACCAAATTCCAGCTACCAAAGGCGCTACACTCCCCGGCAACGGCGCCAGAAAAGAGTCTTGATGACCCACAAGTATAGGGGATCTATCGTAGTCCTTTCGATAAGTAAGAGTGTCGAACCCAACGAGGAGCATAAGGAAAAGATAAGCGGTTTTCAGCAAGGTATTCTCTGCAAGTACTGAAATAAGTGGTAACAGACAGTTTTGTGATAGGATAAATTTTAACGAGCAACAAGTAACAAAAGTAAATAAAGTGCAGCAAGGTGGCCCAATCCTTTTGTAGCAAAGGACAAGCCGGAACAAACTCTTATAATAGGAAAAGCGCTCCCGAGGACACATGGGAATATCATCAAGCTAGTTTTCATCACGTTCATATGATTCGCGTTTGATACTTTGATAATTTGATATGTGGGTGGACTGGTGCTTGGATGCTGTTCTTACTTGAACAAGCATCCCAATTATGATTAACCTCTATTACAAGCATCCGCAACTACAAAAAAAGTATTAAGGTAAACCTAACCATATCATGAAACATGTGGATCCAAATCAGCCCCTTACGAAGCAACGCATAAACTAAGGTTTAAGCTTCTGTCACTCTAGCAACCCATAATCTACTTATTACTTCCCAATGCCTTCCTCTAGGCCCAAATAATGGTGAAGTGTTATGTAGTCGACGTTCACATAACACCACTAGAGGCTAGACAACATACATCTTATCAAAATATCAAACGATACCAAATTCACATGACTACTCATAGCAAGACTTCTCCCTTGTCCTCGGGAACGAATGTAATTACTCACAAAGCATATTCATGTTCATAATCAGAGGGGTAATAATATGCATATAGGATCTGAACATATGATCTTCCACCAATTAAACCGACTAGCATCAACTACAAGGAGTAATCAACACTACTAGCAACCTAGTAGCACCAATCCCGGACTTTGAGACAAGAATTGGATACAAGAGATGAACTAGGGTTTGGAGATGAGATGGTGCTGGTGAAGATGTTGATAGAGATTGCCCTCTCCCGCTGACAGGAGCGTTGGTGATGACGATGGTGATGATTTCCCCCTCCGGGAGGGAAGTATCCCCGGCAGAACAGCTCTGCCGGAGCTCTAGATTGGATCCGCCAAGGTTCCGCCTCGTGGCGGCGGAGTCTCGTCCCGAAAAGTTCCTTCCTATTTTTTTCTCATCGAAAGACTTCATATAGGAGAAGATGGACGTGGAGAGCCACCAGGCGGCCCATGAGGTAGGGGGGCACGCCCTAGGGGGGGGCGCCCCCCACCCTCGTGAGAAGGGTGTGGGCCCCCTGGCCTTCATCTTTTGCGAGGATTTTTCTTTATTTATTTTAAGACGTTTCGTGGAGTTTCAAGACTTTTGGAGTTGCGCAGAATAGGTCTCTAATATTTGCTCCTTTTCCAGCCCAGAATTCCAGCTGCCGGCATTCTCCCTCTTTATGTAAACCTTGTAAAATAAGAGAGAATAGCCATAAGTGTTGTGACATAAAGTGAAATAATAGTCCATAATGCAATAAATATAGATATGAAAGCATGATGCAAAATGGACGTATCAGACATCGTCACCGCGGTTGTTTCCGTGGTCATCGTGGTGGTCGAGGCGGTCGAGGTGGCCGCTATCGTCCAAGACAGCATTCAGTTGTCGTTGAGCATATGGCTGCTGGCGGGGCTACTGAGGAGCCTGGGTTGTCTAGCCAGGCTATGGAGGTGGTGACGACACTGGCTGATGTGGAGGTTCCTGGTAATGTTGAGGTCGGGTCTGTGTCTGTGGAGGCATCTGACAGGGCTGATCTAGACAGGGCGGCCAAGTGGGCGCGCAAGAAGGAAAGAATGTTATGCTACCACTGTGGCGAAAAGGGCCATTTCATTGCTGAGTGTGTGGCAGTTTTATGCGATACTTGTGGCAAACCAGCCCATGACTCGGGGGCTTGTACACTTTTGAGGGATCAGGCACCGACTCTTATGATGTAAGGAGTGTACTATGTTGAGCTCATGTTTTTTGAGTCTCCGATCGAGAGGGTGGTTCCTGATGAGGCTCAGAGTGTGACCACTTGGGTTGTCAAAGTGACTAGAGGACAAGTCTCTGAGACCCAGATTGTGCAGCGGCTTCGGGAGCTTGCTCCAGGGGACTTCCACTGGGAGCTTTATTTGAATCATTTTACTATTCCACCTCAGCGCGTTTAACGAGGAGGTTTCCTTGGCACGTCTTGCCAAAGCAGAGATCGTGTCCCCTTATTCTGGGATTCTCATCAATACGGTTGTGGGTAACCCAACCGCGCCATTGATTACGGCGCTTGGGAGATAAGCGAGTTTTACCAGGCCGGTGGGGACGCATAGTCGCGTCCGCCCATATAAGGGGATAAGGATCCACCTTTTCATCCACGCCTTCTTCCTCCTTTGCCTATCCAATTCCGCGCACTCGAGCTCCAGCGCCCAAGTCCGCACACCCCACCTCAACCTTCTCCAGCCATGTCCAGAGCGGGAGGCAAGTGGATGGTCTCCTCCGTCACAGAGGGACACATCAAAAAACTGAGGAAGGCCGGATACTTGTCTAACGACATTGTGCACCGGCTTCCCGAAGAGGGGCAGCTCATCCCCACCCCTAGGCCACATGAGAGGGTGGTGTTCCTGAAGGAAATATGCCCTAGAGGCAATAATAAAGTTATTATTTATTTCCTTATATCATGATAAAAGTTTATTATTCATGCTAGAATTGTATTAACCGGAAACATAATACATGTGTGAATACATAGACAAACAGAGTGTCACTAGTATGCCTCTACTAGACTAGCTTGTTAATCAAAGATGGTTATGTTTCCTGACCATGGACAAAGAGTTGTCATTTGATTAACAAGATCACATCATTAGTTGAATGATCTGATTGACATGACCCATTCCATTAGCTTAGCACCCGATCGTTTAGTATGTTGCTATTGCTTTCTTCATGACTTATACATGTTCCTATGACTATGAGATTATGCAACTCCCGTTTGCTAGAGGAACACTTTGTGTGCTACCAAACGTCACAACGTAACTGGGTGATTATAAAGGAGCTCTACAGGTGTCTCCAAAGGTACATGTTGGGTTGGCGTATTTCGAGATTAGGATTTGTCACTCCGATTGTCGAAGAGGTATCTCTGGGCCCTCTCGGTAATGCACATCACTTAAGCCTTGCAAGCATTGCAACTAATGAGTTAGTTGTGGGATGATGTATTACAGAACGAGTAAAGAGACTTGCCGGTAACGAGATTGAACTAGGTATGGGATACCGACGATCGAATCTTGGGCAAGTAACATACTGATGACAAAGGGAGCAACGTATATTGTTATGCGGTCTGACCGATAAAAGATCTTCGTAGAATATGTAGGAGCCAATATGAGCATCCAGGTTCCGCTATTGGTTATTGACCGGAGACGTGTCTTGGTCATGTCTACATTGTTCTCGAACCCGTAGGGTCCGCACGCTTAAGGTTACGATGATAGTTCTATTATGAGTTTATACATTTTGATGTACCAAAGGTTGTTCGGAGTCCCGGATGTGATCACGGACATGAAGAGGAGTCTCGAAATGGTCGAGACATAAAGATTGGTATATTGGAAGCCTATGTTTGGATATCGGAAGTGTTCCGGGTGAAATCGGGATTTTACCGGAGTACCGGGAGGTTACCGGAACCCCCCGGGAGCTATATGGGCCTAAGTGGGCCTTAGTGGAAAAGAGAAGGGGCAGCCCAAGATGGTCCACGCACCCCTCCCCTCCCTTGGTCCGAATAGGACAAGGAGAGGGGGCCGGCCCCCCTCTCTCTTTTCCCCCCTCCGCGAATCCTATTCCAACTAGGATTGGGGGGGGGGAATCCTACTCCCAGAGGGAGTAGGACTCCTCCTGGCGCGCCTCTCCTAGGCCGGCCGCACCCCCCCCCTTTGAGCCTTTATATACAGAGGCAGGGCACCCTAGAGAAACACAAGTTGATCCACGTGATCATATTCTTAGAGAAACACAAGTTGATCCACGTGATCATATTCTTAGCCGTGTGCGGTGCCCCCTTCCACCATAGTCCTCGATAATATTGTAGCGGTGCTTAGGCGAAGCCCTGCTGCAGTAGTACATCAAGATCGTCACCACGCCGTCGTGCTGACGGAACTCTTCCCCGACACTTTGCTGGATCGGAGTCCGGGGATCGTCATCGAGCTGAACGTGTGCTAGAACTCGGAGGTGCCGTAGTTTCGGTGCTTGATCGGTCAGGCCGTGAAGACGTACGACTACATCAACCAAACGCTTCCGTTGTCGATCTACAAGGGTATGTAGATCATACTCTCCCCTCTCGTTGCTATGCATCACCATGATCTTGTGTGAGCGTAGGAAATTTTTTCAAATTACAATGAAACCCATGAGTGGCATCCGAGCCTAGGTTTTATTTGTTGATGTTATATGCACGAGTAGAACACAAGTGAGTTGTGGGTGATATAATTCATACTGCTTACGAGCATGTCATACTTTGGTTCGGCGGTATTGTTGGACGAAGCGGCCCGGACCGACATTACGCGTACGCTTACGCGAGACCGGTTCTCCCGACGTGCTTTGCACATTGGTGGCTTGCGGGTGACAGTTTCTCCAACTTTAGTTGAACTAAGTGTGGCTACACCCGGTCCTTGCGAAGGTTAAAACAGCACCAACTTGACAAACTATCGTTGTGGTTTTTGATGCGTAGGTAAGATTGGTTCTTGCTTAAGCCCGTAGCAGCCACGTAAAACATGCAACAACAAAGTAGAGGACGTCTAACTTGTTTTTGCAGGGCATGTTGTGATGTGATATGGTCAAGACATGATGCTAAATTTTATTGTATGAGATGATCATGTTTTGTAACCGAGTTATCGACAACCGGCAGGAGCCATATGGTTGTCGCTTTATTGTATGCAATGCAATCGCGGTGTAATGCTTTACTTTATCACTAAGCGGTAGCGACAGTCGTGGAAGCATAAGATTGGCGAGACGACAACGATGCTACGATGGAGATCAAGGTGTCGCGCCGGTGACGATGGTGATCATGACGGTGCATCAGAGATGGAGATCACAAGCACAAGATGATGATGGCCATATCATATCACTTATATTGATTGCATGTGATGTTTATCTTTTATGCATCTTATCTTGCTTTGATTGATGGTAGCATTATAAGATGATCTCTCACTAAATTATCAAGAAGTGTTCTCCCTGAGTATGCACCGTTGCGAAAGTTCTTCGTGCTGAGACACCACGTGATGATCGGGTGTGATAGGCTCTACGTTCAAATACAACGGGTGCAAAACAGTTGCACACGCGGAATACTCAGGTTATACTTGACGAGCCAAGCATATACAGATATGGCCTCGGAACACGGAGACCGAAAGGTCGAGCGTGAATCATATAGTAGATATGATCAACATAGTGATGTTCACCAATGAAACTACTCCATCTCACGTGATGATCGGACATGGTTTAGTTGATTTGGATCACGTAATCACTTAGAGGATTAGAGGGATGTCTATCTAAGTGGGAGTTCTTTAAGTAAATTAATTGAACCTAAATTTATCATGAAACTTAGTACCTGATAGTATCTTGCTTGTTTTTGCTTGATTGTAGATAGATGTCTCGTGCTGTTGTTCCGTTGAATTTTAATGCGTTCCTTGAGAAAGCAAAGTTGAAAGATGATGGTAGCAATTACACGGACTGGGTCCGTAACTTGAGGATTATCCTCATTGCTGAACAGAAGAATTACGTCCTGGAAGCACCGCTGGGTGCCAGGCCTGCTGCTGGAGCAACACCAGATGTTGTGAACGTCTGGCAGAGCAAAGCTGATGACTACTCGATAGTTCAGTGTGCCATGCTTTACGGCTTTGAACCGGGACTTCAACGACGTTTTGAACGTCATGGAGCATATGAGATGTTCCAGGAGTTGAAGTTAATATTTCAAGCAAATGCCCGGATTGAGAGATATGAAGTCTCCAATAAGTTCTAGCTGCAAGATGGAGGAGAACAGTTCTGTCAGTGAGCATATACTCAAAATGTCTGGGTATAATAATCACTTGATTCAAATGGGAGTTAATCTTCCAGATGATTGTGTCATTGACAGAATTCTCCAATCACTGCCACCAAGCTACAAGAGCTTCGTGATGAACTATAATATGCAAGGGATGAATAAGACTATTCCCGAGCTCTTCGCAATGCTAAAAGCCGCGGAGGTAGAAATCAAAAAGGAGCATCAAGTGTTGATGGTCAACAAGACCACTAGTTTCAAGAAAAAGGGCAAAGGGAGGAAGAACGGGAACTTCAAGAAGAACAGCAACCAAGTGGCTGCTCAAGAGAAGAAACCCAAGTCTGGACCTAAGCCTGAAACTGAGTGCTTCTACTGCAAGCAGACTGGTTACTGGAAGCGGAACTGCCCCAAGTATTTGGCGGATAAGAAGGATGGCAAGGTGAACAAAGGTATATGTGATATACATGTTATTGATGTGTACCTTACTAATACTCGCAGTAGTACCTGGGTATTTGATACTGGTTCTGTTGCTAATATTTGCAACTCGAAACAGGGACTACGGATTAAGCGAAGATTGGCTAAGGACAAGGTGACAATGCACGTGGGAAACAATTCCAAAGTCGATGTGATCGCAGTCGGCATGCTACCTCTACATCTACCTTCGGGATTATTATTAGACCTAAATAATTGTTATTTGGTGCCAACGTTAAGCATGAACATTATATCTGGATCTTGTTTGATACGAGACGGTTATTCATTTAAATCAGAGAATAATGGTTGTTCTATTTATATGAGTAATATCTTTTATGGTCATGCACCCTTGAAGAGTGGTCTATTCTTATTGAATCTCGATAGTAGTAACACACATATTCATAATGTTGAAACCAAAAGATGCAGAGTTGATAATGATAGTGCAACTTATTTGTGGCACTGCCGTTTAGGTCATATCGGTGTAAAGCGCATGAAGAAACTCCATACTGATGGACTTTTGGAACCACTTGATTATGAATCACTTGGTACTTGCGAACCGTGCCTCATGGGCAAGGTGACTAAAACACCGTTCTCCGGTACTATGGAGAGAGCAACAGATTTGTTGGAAATCATACATACAGATGTATGTGGTCCGATGAATATTGAGGCTCGTGGCGGATATCGTTATTTTCTCACCTTCACAGATGACTTAAGCAGATATGGGTATATCTACTTAATGAAACATAAGTCTGAGACATTTGAAAAGTTCAAAGATTTTCAGAGTGAAGTTGAAAATCATCGTAACAAGAAAATAAAGTTTCTACGATCTGATCGTGGAGGAGAATATTTGAGTTACGAGTTTGGTGTACATTTGAAACAATGCGGAATAGTTTCGCAACTCACGCCACCCGGAACACCACAGCGTAATGGTGTGTCCGAACGTCGTAATCGTACTTTACTAGATATGGTGCGATCTATGATGTCTCTTACTAATTTACCGCTATCGTTTTGGGCTTATGCTTTAGAGACGGCCTCATTCACGTTAAATAGGGCACCATCAAAATCCATTGAGACGACGCCTTATGAACTATGGTTTGGCAAGAAACCAAATTTGTCATTTCTGAAAGTTTGGGGCTACGATGCTTATGTGAAAAAGCTTCAACCTGATAAGCTCGAACCCAAATCGGAGAAATGTGTCTTCATAGGATATCCAGAAGAGACTATTGGATACACCTTCTATCACAGATCCGAAGGCAAGACTTTTGTTGCTAAGTTCGGAAACTTTCTAGAGAAGGAGTTTCTCTCGAAAGAAGTGAGTGGGAGGAAAGTAGAACTTGATGAGGTAACTGTACCTGCTCCCTTATTGGAAAGTAGTGCATCACAGAAAACTGTTTCTGTGACACCTACACCAATTAGTGAGGAAGCTAATGATAATGATCATGAAACTTCAGAACAAGATACTACTGAACCTCGTAGATCAACCAGAGTAAGATCCGCACCAGAGTGGTACGGTAATCCTGTTCTGGAAGTCATGCTACTAGATCATGATGAACCTACAAACTATGAAGAAGCGATGGTGAGCCCAGATTCCGCAAAATGGCTTGAAGCCATGAAATCTGAGATGGGATCCATGTATGAGAACAAAGTGTGGACTTTGGTTGACTTGCCCAATGATCGGCAAGCAATTGAGAATAAATGGATCTTCAAGAAGAAGACTGACGCCGACAGTAATATTACTGTCTACAAAGCTCGACTTGTCGCAAAAGGGTTTCGGCAAGTTCAAGGGATTGACTACGATGAGACCTTCTCACCCGTAGCGATGCTTAAGTCTGTCCGAATCATGTTAGCAATTGCCGCATTTTATGATTATGAAGTTTGGCAGATGGATGTCAAAACTGCATTCCTGAATGGATTTCTAGAAGAAGAGTTGTATATGATGCAACCGGAAGGTTTTGTCGATCCAAAGGGAGCTAACAAAGTGTGCAAGCTCCAGCGATCCATTTATGGACTGGTGCAAGCCTCTCGGAGTTGGAATAAGCGCTTTGATAGTGTGATCAAAGCATTTGGTTTTATACAAACTTTTGGAGAAGCCTGTATTTACAAGAAAGTGAGTGGGAGCTCTGTAGCATTTCTGATATTATATGTGGATGGCATATTACTGATCAGAAATGATATAGAATTTCTGGATAGCATAAAGGGATACTTGAATAAGAGTTTTTCAATGAAAGACCTCGGTGAAGCTGTTTACATATTAGGCATAAAGATCTATAGAGATAGATCAAGACGTTTAATTGGACTTTCACAAAGCACATACCTTGACAAGATTTTGAAGAAGTTCAAAATGGATCAAGCAAAGAAAGGGTTCTTGCCTGTGTTACAAGGTGTGAAGTTGAGTCGGACTCAATGCCTGACCACTGCAGAAGATAGAGAGAAGATGAAAGATGTTCCCTATGCTTCAGCCATAGGCTCTATCATGTATGCAATGCTGTGTACCAGACCTGATGTGTGCCTTGCTATAAGTCTAGCAGGGAGGTACCAAAGTAATCCAGGAGTGGATCACTGGACAGCGGTCAAGAACATCCTAAAGTACCTGAAAAGGACTAAGGATATGTTTCTCGTATATGGAGGTGACAAAGAGCTCATCGTAAACGGTTACGTTGATGCAAGCTTTGACACTGATCCGGACGATTCTAAATCGCAAACCGGATACGTGTTTACATTAAACGATGGAGCTGTCAGTTGGTGCAGTTCTAAACAAAGCGTCGTGGCGGGATTTATGTGTGAAGCGGAATACATAGCTGCTTCGGAAGCAGCAAATGAAGGAGTCTGGATGAAGGAGTTCATATCCGATCTAGGTGTCGTACCTAGTGCATCGGGTCCAATGAAAATCTTTTGTGACAATACTGGTGCAATTGCCTTGGCGAAGGAATCCAGATTTCACAAGAGAACCAAGCACATCAAGAGACACTTCAATTTCATCCGGGATCTAGTCCAGGTGGGAGACATAGAGATTTGCAAGATACATACGGATCTGAATGTTGCAGACCCGTTGACTAAGCCTCTTCCACGAGCAAAACATGATCAGCACCAAGACTCCATGGGTGTTAGAATCATTACTGTGTAATCTAGATTATTGACTCTAGTGCAAGTGGGAGAATGAAGGAAATATGCCCTAGAGGCAATAATAAAGTTATTATTTATTTCCTTATATCATGATAAAAGTTTATTATTCATGCTAGAATTGTATTAACCGGAAACATAATACATGTGTGAATACATAGACAAACAGAGTGTCACTAGTATGCCTCTACTAGACTAGCTTGTTAATCAAAGATGGTTATGTTTCCTGACCATGGACAAAGAGTTGTCATTTGATTAACAGGATCACATCATTAGTTGAATGATCTGATTGACATGACCCATTCCATTAGCTTAGCACCCGATCGTTTAGTATGTTGCTATTGCTTTCTTCATGACTTATACATGTTCCTATGACTATGAGATTATGCAACTCCCGTTTGCCAGAGGAACACTTTGTGTGCTACCAAACGTCACAACGTAACTGGGTGATTATAAAGGAGCTGTACAGGTGTCTCCAAAGGTACATGTTGGGTTGGCGTATTTCGAGATTAGGATTTGTCACTCCAATTGTCGGAGAGGTATCTCTGGGCCCTCTCGGTAATGCACATCACTTAAGCCTTGCAAGCATTGCAACTAATGAGTTAGTTGCAGGATGATATATTACAGAACGAGTAAAGAGACTTGCCGGTAACGAGATTGAACTAGGTATGGGATACCGACGATCGAATCTCGGGCAAGTAACATACCGATGACAAAGGGAACAACGTATGTTGTTATGCGGTCTGACCGATAAAAGATCTTCGTAGAATATATAGGAGCCAATATGAGCATCCAGGTTCCGCTATTGGTTATTGACCAGAGACGTGTCTCGGTCATGTCTACATTGTTCTCGAACCCGTAGGGTCCGCACGCTTAAGGTTACGATGACAGTTATATTATGAGTTTATACATTTTGATGTACCGAAGGTTGTTCGGAGTCCCGGATGTGATCACGGACATGACGAGGAGTCTCGAAATGGTCGAGACATAAAGATTGGTATATTGGAAGCCTATGTTTGGATATCGGAAGTGTTCCGGGTGAAATCGGGATTTTACCGGAGTACCGGGAGGTTACCGGAACCCCCCCCCCCCGGGAGCTATATGGGCCTAAGTGGGCCTTAGTGGAAAAGAGAAGGGGCAGCCCAAGATGGGCCGTGCACCCCTCCCCTCCCTTGGTCCGAATAGGACAAGGAGAGGGGGCCGGCCCCCCTCTCTCTTTTCCCCCCTCCGCGAATCCTATTCCAACTAGGATTAGGGGGGGGGGGGGGGAATCCTACTCCCAGAGGGAGTAGGACTCCTCCTGGCGCGCCTCTCCTAGGCCGGCCGCACCCCCCCCTTTGAGCCTTTATATACAGAGGCAGGGCACCCCAGAGAAACACAAGTTGATCGACGTGATCATATTCTTAGAGAAACACAAGTTGATCCACGTGATCATATTCTTAGCCGTGTGCGGTGCCCCCTTCCACCATAGTCCTCGATAATATTGTAGCGGTGCTTAGGCGAAGCCCTGCTGCAGTAGTACATCAAGATCGTCACCACGCCGCCGTGCTGACAGAACTCTTCCCCGACACTTTGCTGGATCGGAGTCCGGGGATCGTCATCGAGCTAAACGTGTGCTAGAACTCGGAGGTGCCGTAGTTTCGGTGCTTGATCGGTCGGGCCGTGAAGACGTACGACTACATCAACCAAACGCTTCCGTTGTCGATCTACAAGGGTATGTAGATCATACTCTCCCCTCTCGTTGCTATGCATCACCATGATCTTGTGTGAGCATAGGAAATTTTTTGAAATTACAACAAAACCCATCAGTTCCTCCCCCATTTCCTCTGCGGACTGGGCTTCCCTCTCCACGCATTTTTCCGGGGGCTCATGTTCTACTATGGCCTGGATTTCCACGATCTGGCCCCGAACTTTGTCCTCAACATCTCGGCGTTTATCGTCGTGTGCGAGGCTTTCTTCTGCATCCACCCCCATTTCGGCCTATGGCTCAAGACTTTCAATGTCAAGCCGAAGGTGGTGCGCGGCACCCAGGCGGAGTGCGGAGGTGCCATGGTGGGCAAGATGCCCAACGTCCTATGGCTCGAGGGCTCCTTCGTGGAGTCCCTAAAGGGGTGGCAGTCGGGGTGGTTTTACATCATCGAGCCGCGCGACCCTGAATGGGTCGCAGCCCCCGAGTTCCGATCCGGACCCCCTACGCGGCTCGCCTCCTGGAAAGAGACGGGCCTGTCGTGGGGTAAAAAAGGAGAGCTGGTCGGACTCCAAACATGCGTCCAAACCCTGGTGGACAAGAAGCTCAAACTTGTCAACGTAGTCCAGGTTATGCTCATCCGCCGGATCCTCCCATGTCAACAACGGGCTTTCAACCTGTGGGAGTTCGACCCGGCGCGGCACCGAACCCTTAGCAGGCTCTTCGACACGACGTACGAAGATGCCTGGAAGGTGCTTTTCAAGGGCGCCGAGGCCCCCGCATCCGCTACCGAGGATCATGGATTCAGCACGCAGCGTCACGCTCGTGCGGTAAGCTGTTTATACCTTTTACAGGGTATTAGTTTTTCATAGTTTGACTCCATGCGGGATCTAAGCTCCCTTACCTTTGACAGGATTGGCAGGAGACGTCTGGACAGATCAACTGTCCGGCTCCTTTGCCCGAAGGCCCAACAGACGCTCGCTTGGCGAAGCTGTTGGTTCCGGCACCCTATGTGGTGCCGGAGAAGAAGGCCAAGAAGAAGGCCACGGGGACTCGAAAGAGTGCCCGGCGCCAGGAGGTGTCGGATTCATCATCCGACGACTCCAAGGCGCACTCCTCCCATGAAGACGAGGAGGAGAAAGAAGAGACCTCTCCCCCTCCAGCGGGGGAGGGAAGAAAAGGAAGGCAGCCCAACTGGGGAGGCCGAAGGGTACAAGAAGGGGAAGACCCCTCCTTCGGACTACTCCACCAACGCCGACGACGGCGAAGAGGAGTGGCCGCACAGGGCCAAGCCCCTGGCGAGATCGTAAGTATCCGGATACCAGAGTGATTCATAGTATTCCCCCATAGCATAGCTTTTCCTTACGTCGAACACATTTATGCAGTCCACCCAAAGACCGGCTCGACGTGTCGTCGAGCGGTTCCCTGGATTCGTCGGACGTGAATTCGCTTCCGACGGCTACCTCCCCCCATCCTACGGACGACGCCGCCGTGGCGTCCCAACAGGTTCCAAGCCAGGAGGAGGTGGTCCTGGAGGCGCCGCAAGGCGACCTCCCGGACTCCAGGCGTAAAGGGGATAGGACCCCCAAGGGCTCCAAGTCCGGCCTTGAGCCGGGCACCGCGCCGAAACCTTCAACGGTTCCGGACTCCGGTAGGCAGCCTCCTTCCAAGAGGAGCAAGCCTATCGAGCCGGTGACCTCCATCCAACTGGAGACACCGGACAATTTGCTAGAGATGCTTAACGGCGCCTTCATCGACGAGGAGCACCGCACTATTATGAGTGCGGTGATCCAGAAGGTTCAGTCCGCCAAGAGCGGACTGACTGAAGCCTGTGCCAGCCTTCTAACAGGCTTTGAGGTAAGTAAAGAATATGTAAAAATATTACCGCATAGACAGTAGCCCCTGATGCTCTGTTCGGCGTTCGAAACGAAAAGCCGAATAGAGGATCTAATAACATTCGCAGGAGTCTAACATAATCAAGTCAATATGCGTATGCAGGCTTCGCTACTGGCCTCCGCCGCACTGACTGCGGAGGTGGATACGTAGAAGCAAAACCTCGCGCGGTCTGAGAACGAGCTCGGCCATGCCAAGAGGCAACTCGAGGAGAAGGAAGGTAAGTAATACCTTGCGCAAGTATATAGAGAAGATGTGGTTGCAAAAAATGAGAGGATCAACGTGCTATTATAGGGGCCACGACCGAGGTGGCAACCCTTAAGAAAGCGTTGTCCGAGGCCGAAAGTAGAGCGGCCGCGGAGCGCACAGAGAGATGGAAGTAGGAGGCGCGGGTGGAGGAGGTGCAAAAAGAGCTCCAGGCTCTCGTGAAAAAACACGAGAGTTTGGAGCTTGACTCGAAGACGCAAGCGTCCGAGCTTGCGGCAGCCCTCGAAAGCGCGAAGTCTGCCAAGGCCGAAGCCCAGAAAGCCCTCCAAGAAATTACTTGTTACTTACCCGAGTCCGGAGCTCTCCAAGAGCATTTGCAGATTTGCCCCGTAGTGCGTCTAATGCCGCCGCCTACTACCGAGTCAAGGAGGGGAGCTCGACGGAGAAGGTGTTCTGGTCTCAGTATGCTGAGGCCGGACACCTGGTGCCTTTGAGCGACCAGCTGAAGCAAATGGTCGAGCTCCACAAGGTGGCCGAACAGGCCATAAAGGGCCTCATAGTTCGGCTTTGGCCTGGAGAGGCTCTACCTAGGAGCTACTTCGGGCTGGTGAGGCGGCTGGTGGATGCCTGTCCACGGCTTGAAGTAATCAAGCGCTCCGTCTGCATCGAAGGTGCCCGTAGGGCGCTTGCCCGTGCTAAGGTGCACTGGGGCAAGATGGATGCGGAGAAGCCGGTGAAGGATGGGCCGCCGCCGGGCAAGGAGCATCGCGTCCCGGAAGCGTATTATGAGGGCGTCCTGAAGGGTGCCCGCCTTATAGCGGATGAATGGTCCAAAGATGTAATTTTTGAGTATACTCGCATTTGTGATCCTGTGCGCTGAAAACTTGTTCATATGCGCTAAGCAACGCTTTTGAATTTAAAATATTACCTTCTGTACGGCCGTTTATCAAATTTGAGAGATGGTGAGTCGTCGGCTTCTGCCCCCATGCCGCGAGTGCTGGGGTGTTCGGGATAAACATGAGCGCTCCTTTTCCCATTCTTGGGTCCTTCGAGGGAGGCGCTCAACACAACGAACAAGGCAATCGGACTATAATGCTTGAACACTCTCACTTAGCCATAGAATTCTATAATTTTAAATTTCGGCGAAGCCCCTAGTGTTCGGAAGACCGAGTTCGGGGTGCTATCCACGCCTAGGCCGGACAAAACCGACTCCTCGCTCTAAGCGGCATAAGTCTTTAGGGACTCGAAAACCTCTCGAACAGCGACCAGCTCTCGCCTCATCATGACAGTCAGTTTTAGCTTTCTCTACTGAGGTGCTTAGCCCAGCTCAACTGGGGCACAATCGCAGTAGTTCTCTTAGTGCTACCTTAGCCGATATAACGGAACGTAAGGTACCAAAACATAGGAGCCGGGCAAACCCAACTATTGACCCAAGACATGATTCGGAGCCGATGCATATAATGCTATAAGTTCGGGGTGCCGCACTTGTGAAAGTGTTCGGACTTCTCACACCGTATTGTGGGGTACTTAAGCCCTTGGCGTATTGGCCGTACCAAAGTGTACGGGTGCAACATGTCATTAATGAACATATATTCGTAAAAAGGAGTAATGCAATAATAGACGGAAGCTATGCATTGTTTATTTGAAAAAGCTGCGATCATAGCAGAACGATACAAATACTGCAATAAGCAAAAGATGGGACTATTTAACATGTCCTTTCCAGGGGCAAGCTGCGGAATGTTATGTGAAACAGGTATACTGCTCGTTATAGAGACCACCTTAGAGTTCCATAGTGCGGCGTAGTTTTCTGCTTCCCTGGCTGTATCATTTGTGCGGCAATTGTACTGCTGGACAAGCCTTCCGACGAATGGAGTCCTGAAAATAAGAGAAAATTAAGAAATCGGCAGCCCCTAGTGCGGTTTAAGCCGCGTTTCGGGCGTGTCGTGATGGTGCCCCTCCCCCTGTGCCCATGGTATTTCCAGAGCGTAGTTATGTACGCGCAACACTGATTTCGCAAGTTCGCGAGGGCTAGGGTTGGGGCCGCATTGCTACGCTTGCTCGGAACGTGCCAGGCGGTCTTGTTATAGGTTACTCCGGGCGCGCTTGACGGTGTCCAGACGTTTAATGGCCGGATTGGAGAATTGCCTTGAGAGGCTGCGATAGCCGCCGTATGCTCCTCCGTTCGGAGAGAGCGTTCGGTGTTTCCATTGACCGTGATGACGCCTCGAGGGCCTGGCATCTTGAGCTTGAGGTATGCGTGGTGCGGCACCGCATTGAACTTGGCAAATGCGGTTCGCCCGAGCAGTGCGTGATAGCCACTGCGGAACGGGACTATGTCGAAGATTAACTCCTCGCTTCGGAAATTATCCAGAGATCCGAAGACCATTTCAAGTGTAACTGAGCCTGTACAGTTGGCCTCTACACCAGGTATGACGCCTTTAAAGGTCGTTTTAGTGGGTTTAATCCTTGAGGGATCGATGCCCATTTTCCGCACTGTATCCTGGTAAAGCAGGTTCAGGCTGCTGCCGCCGTCCATAAGGACTCTAGTGAGGTGAAATCTGTCAATAATTGGGTCTAGAACCAATGCTGCGAATCCGCCATGACGGATGCTAGTGGGGTGGTCCCTTGGATCAAAAGTGATCGGGCAGGAAGACCATGGGTTGAACTTTGGGGCGACTGGCTCCATCGTGTATACGTCCCTTAGCGCACGCTTCCGCTCCCTCTTGGGGACGTGGGTTGCGTATATCATGTTCACCGTCTGCACTTGTGGGTGAAAACCTTTCTGTCCACTGTTGTTCGGCGGCCGGGGCTCCTCCTCGTCATTGCTATGCAACCCCTTGTCTCTGTTTTCGACATTTAACTTGCCTGCCTGCTTGAACACCCAACAATCCCTGTTGGTGTGATTGGCTGGTTTTTCGGGGGTGCCATGTATCTGGCATGAGCGGTCGAGTATTCGGTCCAAACTGGACGGGCTCGGAGTATTTCTTTTGAATGGCTTTTTCCGCTGACCGGGTTTAGAGCCTCTGAATCCGGCATTAACTGCCGTATCCTCAGCATTGTCGCCGTTAATGTGGCACTTTTGCTTGTTGCGACGCGACCTGCCACTGCTGTCCTTGGTATCCGAATTACCAGGGCTCTTGGTCATGTTATTGCTGCGAGCTAGCCAGCTGTCTTCTCCTGCGCAAAAGCGGGTCATAAGTGTCGTGAGGGCTGCCATAGATTTCGGCTTTTCCTGTCCT
This sequence comes from Triticum urartu, assembly GCF_003073215.2. Taxonomy (NCBI): domain Eukaryota; kingdom Viridiplantae; phylum Streptophyta; class Magnoliopsida; order Poales; family Poaceae; genus Triticum; species Triticum urartu. The sequence goes on along the minus strand of NC_053028.1, from coordinate 2,241,443 downwards.
AGGTGCCGTGCAAGCCACTCGTCGCGGATGTTATGCTTGAAGGCTGCTAGGGCCTCTGCGTCTGGACAATCGACGATTTGATTTTTCTTGGTTAGGAACCGTGTCCAGAATTGTCTGGCCGATTCCTCTGGCTGCTGAATTATGTGGCTAAGGTCATCGGCGTCTGGTGGTCGCACATAAGTGCCCTGGAAATTGTCGAGGAATGCGGCTTCCAGGTCCTCCCAACAACCAATTGATTCTGCTGGCAAGCTGTTAAGCCAATGCTGAGCTGGTCCTTTAAGCTTGAGTGGGAGGTATTTGATGGCGTGTAGGTCATCACCGCGGGCCATGTGGATATGAAGGAGATAGTCCTCGATCCATACCGCAGGATCTGTTGTGCCATCATATGATTCGATGTTCATGGCTTTGAAACCCTCGGGGATTTGATGATCCATTACTTCATCTGTGAAGCATAGTGGGTGTGCGGCGCCTCTGTATTGGGCTATATCACGACGCAAGTCAAACGAGCTTTGTCTACTGTGTTCGGCCCGGCCAGATTGACTGTATCCGGAGTGACGATTACCGTCTCGTGTCGTGGGGCGCCCACGCGATCCGTAGATCGATCTTGTTTGCCTTGCCTTGTCCTCCAATATATCTCGCATGTCTGGTGCATTTTCCAGTGCCTTGGTATTTTTTGAGCGGCGCCGGGGTGGGGCTTGAGTGGAGGGCCGAGAGGCTTCTCTGTCGCAGCCACGGGGTGGCCGATCGGCCGCATCATGCGCTGGTGATGTAGGTTTAGGTGCTTCCTCCTCTAGTCGGGGTAGCAACCTGCGCTTTGGGTAGCTCTTGGAGGGGCGTTCGAGTTCATACTCTTCGGCCGCAAGGACTTCAGTCCATCTGTCGGCTAGAAAATCTTGATCAGCTCTAAGATGTTGCTGTTTTTTCTTGAGGCTGCTCGCCGTGGCCATAAGCCTGTGTTTGAAACACTCATGTTCGACGGGATCCTCCGGCACGACAAATTCGTTGTCGTCGAGGCTTGCCTCGTCTTCGGAGGGAGGCATATAATTATCGTCCTCGACATCTCTATCTGCCGCTCTCTCATGAGGGCTGGCTTCTCCATCCTCTTGTGCTGAATCTCGCTGGAGGTGGTTGTCTTCGGCGCTGTCCAGGGTGTTATTATCTCCCGTGCCGGAATCACCGTTTTTGCTTTGGCAGGATTTAGAGCGGCGCCGCTGATGCCGGCACTTAGGCTGCTTCTTGGAGGGGTCATCCTCCGCTGTTCCATCGCCATTGCCTTCTTTTGGGGTGTCCACCATGTATATATCATATGACGAGGTGGCTTTCCAGTGCCCTATAGGCGCTGGTTCTTGATCGTCTCCTGCATCGGCGTCCATACCGTTGATGTCTTTGGAGTCGAAGTCGAGCATGTCGGTTAAATCATCGACAGTGGCTACGAAGTGGGTGGTGGGTGGGCTTTGAATTTCTTCATCATCCGCATCCCAACCTCGCTGACCATAGTCCGGCCAGGGCTCTCCTAATAAAGAGAGAGACTTTAGTGAATTCAGAATATCGCCGAAGGGCGAGTGCTGAAAGATGTCCGCAGCGGTGAACTCCATGATCGGCGCCCAATTGGGTTCGATCGGTAGGGGAACGGAGGGCTCGGAGTCCGGAGAGGAGTCCGGCTCCTTGGAGTCACGGGCTTTGCAGAGAATAGGACTGGTGTTCGGCTCGATCGCCGTAGAGATTGCAGCCCCCGAGGCGGTGTCCAACCACCCATCCTCGATTGGCACAGTTGGCTCCGAATTAAGGGTCGGGGCTTATGCGGGTGCGGCCTCCAGGGCACTGTTCGGCAGCAGAGCTAGATCATGCCCATCATAACAGTGCGGCGCGCTCGGCCGTGGCTCGAATCTGTCAAAGATTAAGTCTCCGCGGAGGTCGGCCATGTAGCTCAAACTTCCAAACTGACCTGATGGCCAGGGGCGTAGCTTTCGATCTGCTCCAGATGGCCAAGCGAAATGGCCCGCAGTGCAAAGCCGTCAAATACGAAGATCTGTCCGGGGAGAAAAGTCTCACCCCGGATTGTATCGCTGTTGATGATCGAAGAAGCCATCGGGCCTAAAAGTGATGACACAGAGGAACTCTCAATGAAGGCACCAATGTCGGTGTCAAAACCGGCGGATCTCGGGTAGGGGGTCCCGAACTGTGCATCTAGGCGGATGGTAACAGGAGGCAGGGGACACAATGTTTTACCCAGGTTCGGGCCCTCTTGATGGAGGTAAAACCCTACGTCCTGCTTGATTAATATTGATGATATGGGTAGTACAAGAGTAGATCTACCGCGAGATCAGAGAGGCTAAACCCTGGAAGCTAGCCTATGGTATGATTGTTGTTTGTCCTACGGACTAAAACCCTTCAGTTTATATAGACACCGGAGAGGGCTAGGGTTACACAGAGTCGGTTACAATGGTAGGAGATCTACATACCCGTATCGCCAAGCTTGCCTTCCACGCCAAGGAAGGTCCCTTCCGGACACGGGATGAAGTCTTCAATCTTGTATCTTCATAGTCCAGGAGTCCGGCCGAAGGTATAGTCCGGCTATCCGGACACCCCCTAATCCAGGACTCACTCAGCTCCACCTTCCTCGGTGCCTTCGACCACTCTGAGATTTGGGTCTATCGAGCCTGCAACTGCACCTCCGAGACTGTGGAGTGAGCGGGTGGAGTCTTTTGAGGCTTTTGAGCACTCTTTACCAGCGTTGGACTTTGAGGGTCCGGGCTTGGAGGGGGGGGGGGGGGGGGGGGGGGGGGGGGGGGGGTCTAGAGCTGTTGTTCTCGCCTCCCTCTGATTTTGTTGCGACGACGGAACTGCAGGTGGTGGTTCCGAGCTCTCAAGGGGGTTTGAGGCAGGTGGCCTCGGCGCCCCTTCTCCTTTCGCACCGGTCGGGGTTACCGTGATGGAGGCTTTACCTTCGGGAGGGGGTCCATGGCACGTGGCCTCGGCACCCTCTTCACCTCTCGCTAGCCCGGGACAGCAGGTGGCAGGTCCGGTCTATGGAGGGGGCTCGGGGCGGGTAGCCTTGGAGCCCTCTTCACCTTCTGCGCCTAGGGTGGCCGCCCCACCGTTGGCGCCGGCGAGCACCTTTGGCCATCGGGCTGGGGTGGATGGGGAGCGTGGGTAGGCAGCCCATGGTACCCCATCAACTGACTCGACGCCTTCTCCCGGCCGTGGAGACCGTTTGAGTGTTCGGAGGGTGACAGGAGGTCACTCCCCGGGCAACTTCACTCGGGAGGAGGTGATAGCGTTTGGCGGGATTCCGGACCAGGCGTCTGAGGGCCGACGGTTGAGCTGCCGTCTTCAGGACCGACCGGAGGTGGACGACATGCATCAGTGGTGCGCCATGAGGGCGGCCAAGCGTCGTGACGTCCAGGTCACTACTGGTATGTCGGTTAATACTTCTAATTCCATCTTTCATTTTTTGAACGATGAGATTGTTGATAATGCAAAACAATTAGGGAATTCACTAGGTAGTAGTAATGGTGAAATTTCTAATTCCATTAATGATTTACTGGATTTAGAGGCCGACAGGGCTTTAGATATGATCCCTAACTTAGCTGCCGTCAAACCCATGAATGACTCCGAGATTGATGCTTTGGGGGTCCGGGTGCTGAATAATTTCTGTGACGATCTCGCTAATCCCCTCCCGGAGCTGGAAGAGGAGGATGAGAGTGTCGAGATTGATGTAGTAAGACCTCCAGAACCTGGGAGTGAGGACCGGGTGGACAGGAGGACCAGCCCTAAGCGCAAATCTAAGCGCAAGATTTACCCAACGTTCGCAGTTCGTAGGAGTGCTAGTATTCGCACGGCTAAAAAATTCCATGATGAGCTATGAGAGGAATCTTTTGGAATAGCAGAGGTCTTAAGGACTTGGCTAAAAGAAGGTTTCTTGCAGAAGCATCCATCGAGCATAGATTGGACTTCATTGCGTTGTCTGAAACTGGTAGAGAAAATTTCTCACCACAATTTCTCAATACTTTATCGGGTGGTATTGAGTTTGACTGGCACTGTCTGCCGCCGCGAGGAAGATCGGGTGGGATCTTACTCGGTGTTAGATGCGAGTCTCTCGAAGTTCGAAGTGTGGTCATGGGAGATTTTGCTGTTAAGTTCAGGGTGCGGTCCAAGGTTGATGGATTTGACTGGGCTCTGGTGGCGGTGTATGGTGCCGCACAGTCAGAATTCAAACCGAATTTCTTGGCTGACATTGTTAGAGTTTGCGGGTCTAAGCAGCTCCCAATCCTGGTTGGGGGAGACTTTAACATTATTAGGAGGCGTGATAAGAAGAATAATGATAACTTTGACGGGAGATGGTCGTTCATGCTCAACACTATTATTGAAAGTTCACATGGTCTAACGCCATGCCAAATCCAACGTTTGGAAAGTTGGATCGTGTACTCGCAAGTGTCGAATGGGAACAGAACTTTCCCTTTGTAACAGTTTAGGATCTCTCTCGTGGTATTTCTGATCACACGCCTCTATTTCTTGACTCTGGTGGGGCTACATACCCGGGCAACAAGAATTTGTTCTCGTTCGAGCTTGCGTGGTTTGAAAGAGAAGGCTTCCTGGATCTCGTTGCCAGAGAGTGGGCTAAGGATGCAGGCGGTAGGAATGCGCTTGAGCGCTGGCAGAATAAGATTAGGCACCTGAGAAGTTTCCTACGTGGGTGGGCTAAACATCTTAGTGCGATTTATAAGGTTGAAAAGGAATGGCTCCTTGCCCTTATTCAGTCCTTAGATGTAAAAGCAGAAACCACGGTTCTGCCAGCCGCCGAGCTTCATACCAAGCTTGACGCTGAGATGAGGCTGAAAGAACTCCTTTGTGAAGAAGAATTAAAGTGGGTAATGCGGGCCAAGGTACGAAGCGTGGTCCAGGGGGACACGAACACTCAATTCTTCCACATGATAGCCAATGGCAAACACAGGAAGAAGAGAATCTTTCAGCTTGAACAAGATGAGGGTACGATTATCGGCCAAGAGAACCTAAAGCCATACATTACTGAGTACTACAAACAATTGTTTGGACCACCAGAGGAGAACTGTGTGTCTCTGGACGAGTCTAGGGTTGAAGATGTACCTCAACTTACTGCCGTCGAGAACGATATTTTAACTGCTCCTTTTTCGGAAAAGGAGGTGTTCGAGGCTATCTCACAGATGAAAAATAATAAGGCCCCCGGCCCGGATGGTTTCCCGGCTGAGTTTTATAAGAAGTGCTGGCATATTATTAAAGGGGACCTGTTGCCGATGTTCCATGATTTGTTCTCGGGACAATTGCAGCTTTTTCAGCTAAATTTTGGAACAATAACCCTACTTCCTAAGAAAACAGAGGCCGTGAGAACCGAGCAATTCAGGCCTATCTGTCTTCTGAATGTCAGTTTCAAAATTTTTACCTAGGTCGGGACGATTAGGCTCACACATATTGCACATGCTATGGTGCAGCCTACTCAAACTACTTTCATGCCGGACAGGAACATCCTAGAAGGGGTTGTGGTCCTTCATGAAACGCTCCATGAGATTCACACGAAAAAACTAGATGGAGTTATTTTCAAGGTGGATTTCGAGAAGGCGTATGATAAATTCAAATGGCCGTTCCTTCAACAGGCCTTACGCATGAAGGGCTTTGATGAAGCTTGGCGACGCCAGGTGGAATCGTTCACACAAAAAGGGAGTGTTGGAATTAAAGTGAATGACGATATAGGTCATTATTTCCAGACACACAAGAGGGCCTGAGACAAGGTGATCCTATGTCTCCAATGTTGTTCAATATTATGGTTGATATGTTGGAGATCCTGATAGGGAGGGCAAAGGAGGCCGGTCAGGTGGGTGGCTTGGTGCCTCGTCTAGTTGATGGTGGTGTGTCCATCCTGCAATACGCTGAAATCATCTTTATGGAACACGATTTGGCAAAAGCGAGAAATATGAAGTTGGTGTTATGCTTATTTGAACAATTGACTGGATTGAAGATTAATTTTCATAAAAGCGAGCTGTTCTGCTTTGGTAGAGCCAAAGACGAACAAGATGCTTATAGACAATTGTTTGGATGTGAATTGGGGGCTTTGCCTTTTATGTATCTAGGTATTCCCATTCACCATCGTAAGCTAACAAATGGAGAGTGGAAGTGCATCGAGGATCGGTTTGAGAAGAAACTGAGTTGCTGGAAAGGAAAACTCGTGTCTTATGGAGATCGTGAGCATGCCTATGTTTCTCCTATCCTTCTTTGAGGTCCTAGTTGGGGTTAGGAAAAGGCTGGACTTCTATCGATCCCGATTCTTCTGGCAGAGTGATGAACTTAAGAGAAAATACCGACTCGCCAAATGGGATATCATCTGTCGACCAAAGGACCAGGGGGGCCTTGGTATTGAGAATCTTGAAGTCAAGAATAGATGTCTTCTCAGTAAGTGGCTGTATAAGTTGTCATTTGAGACAGAGGCAACGTGGCCGCAGATTCTACGTAGTAAATATCTGCAGTCCAAGACCCTGTCCCAGGTCACACTGAGACCAACTGATTCGCCGTTCTGGAAGGGGCTTATGAGAATCAAAGCTACCTTCTTTAACAGAACTAAGTTTATTGTCGGTAATGGCAACACCACTCGCTTCTGGGAGGATACGTGGCTTGGTGATGCGCCTTTGGCGATCCAGTATCCGTCCCTTTATCGTATTGTTCAGCGTCGGGAGGCTCTTGTTGCCATGATTATGCAGTCAATTCCCCTCTATATTTAGTTTAGGAGGGTGCTTGTGGGCGAACGATGGGAAGCATGGCTTCACTTGGTGCGTAGACTGATGGAGGTTCAGTTAGCTCCTCAGCCCGATCAGTTGTGTTGGAAGCTTACTAGATTTGGGGAGTTCACAGTCAAATCGATGTATATCGATATCATTAACTCTAGTGTTATTTCTAGTTCCAAAGATGTTTGGAAAGTCAAGGTTCCTTTGAAGATTAAAGTGTTTATGTGGTTCGTCCATAAACAAATAATTTTAATAAAGGATAATTTGGTTAAGCGCAACTGGACAGGTTCTACTAGGTGTAGTTTCTGTGATCGGGACGAGACTATCAAGCACCTCTTTTTTGACTGCCCGTTGGCAAGAGTTTTGTAGCGCTATGTGCAAATTACCTTTAACATTACTCCTCCGACTTCGGTCAACACGTTATTCGGGACGTGGCTTGCTGGGATAGAGTCCGAAACAGCTAGACACATTCGTGTAGGAGTATGTGCGTTGTTATGGACAATTTGGAACTGCAGAAATGATTTGGCTTTTAACAGAACAACAACTATCAACTATTAATTTTTTTCAGGTTTTATTCCGGACTACTGCGCTGATCCGTATGTGGTACTTACTCACTCCGACGGCGGCCAGGGAGCGTTTGGTTACTGGATCTGTCCGGTGGGAGATAGTAGCGCGGGATATTTTCAACCGGTTTGGATGGCGGTCATGTAATAGGATAGGCGATTAGTTTACCTATCTTCTATTTTGCCAGCCGGTTGTGGCTTCTTGGGCATTTTGTTATCGGTGTTGAGGCTCTGTGTGAGCTAGCCGTTCTTTTTTTGTTTCCAGACTTTAAGACCTTGTTGAACCTCTTTTACTTTTTAATAAATGTGGCCGTATGCATCGTTCTGATGCAGAGGCCGGGGAGTCCCCTCTTTTCGAAAAAAAATGAGGTAGAGCATGCCGCCAACAAAGGTACTTCTACTCCGAAAGAATAGCTTAACTTTCTCAGCCATATCATTATCCCTATGAGTCCAGACTCCGGTCCGCGAAGAGTAAATGTTCACTCCTGTGGTGTACTTTTCCTGAAAGGTCTGCTCAAAGTGAAGAACGTGGAAATGGGATGATACGGCCGGATCGAAAGCCAGGCCTGTGGTACGGCTAGCTCTGTTTGCCGCCGGCTTTGGGGGCAGCGGGGGCAGCTCCACCCACCTCTGGGTCACCGGATTGCACACGACAAAACGGAAATCATCCTCTTTCATCAAAGGGGTCACCTCGTTGTTTTTCTTGTAGCGGCGGTAGATAAGGAGGCCATTGGAGGTGTTGACCTAGATGATGCCCTCGTCCTTGTTATGGTCGTGCAGGTAAGGGAGGGAGGGGTCGAACGGGGCTGCTGCGCCATCGCTGGAGACGCTGGCGAAGTGGTGGCCGCTGACGGTCATGTAGAGGAAGCCAACGAGGATCTGGGGCAGCTTGTTGCGGTTGGCGGGGACGGCGATGAGGTCGCCCATGGCACGGAGACGCACTTGAAGCGGTGGACGGACCTGGCCGGGAGGCGGGAGAGGATTTCCAGGATAAGGTCATCGGTGAAGAGGCTGGCCGCCGTCGCTCCCGGATGGTCGTCCAGCCTTGGCTTTGTGTTCCTCTTGAAGTTTGCCTCCAACTTAACCGGTTCCCTTCCATCAACAATATCTGATCTGATGACAAAAATTTCCAGCATCCTCGACTCTAGAATCATTTAGTTATAAATTGTGGAAAATGGTTGGAGGTACCAAAGTTGCCCTCATCGCTTGAAAAATTGCACATCGCTCGTTGTGCCAAGCTGGCGTCAATGCCAAGAAACCTTTGGAACATCACAAAATTGAGAAAAATCATTGTAATGGACTGTGCTACCCTGACGATGTTTCCAGATGGAATGTATAGAGTCACTGTGCTCAAGACGCTAGAAATGAGGCGGTGCCCAAGGTTAGAGACACTACCGGAGGGACTCCTGCAGCAGCTCCCGGCCCTCGAGCAACTTACTATCATAGACTGCCCGAACTTGACGGGAGCCTTCTCAAGAGGAGGTGTTTACTGGAATTTGGTGAAAGCAATTAGACATCGATTAGTTGACTGAACCAGTGCGCTGAATGCTTTGGTTGCATCAAATTGAATGCCTACGCCAGTACATGTGTATGTCGGCTTTGTAGGGCTTTACATTCCAATGAGGTATATATACTCTCTTTTCTTTACCTTATTCTCATATTCTTTCGAAATTATACCTTGATCCAGAACATTGCACAGTAATCCATCCGTAAGAAATATAAGAGTGTTTAGATCACTATATTTCTTTCCGGAGGGGGTACGTTGTAACTCAACTTCAGTTGTTAATCATAATATACTTGCATCTATCTGTATGATCTATTTGGTGTCTTTGTAGATGTCAAAACTGAAAAGCACTTGTATTGTATCTCTCTAAGTGTCGGTGTCATTTTCAGGTTCAAATGAATAGCATTCGGGTGCATTGCAAAAGCAAGGAAAATCCCTTTACTGCACAATCACAAAATTGAGAGAAATCATTGTGATGGACTGTGCTACCCTGACGACGTTTCCAGATAGAATGTATAGAGTCACTGTGCTCAAGACGCTAGAAATGAGGCGGTGCCCAAGGTTAGAGACACTACCGGAGGGACTCCTGCAGGAGCTCCCGGCCCTCGAGCAACTTACTATCATAGACTGCCCGAACTTGACGGGAGCCTTCTCAAGAGGAGGTGTTTACTGGAATTTGGTGAAAGCAATTAGTCATCGATTAGTTGACTGAACCAGTGCGCTGAATGCTTTGGTTGCATCAAATTGAATGCCTACGCCAGTACATGTGTATGTCGGCTTTGTAGGGCTTTACATTCCAATGAGGTATATATACTCTCTTTTCTTTACCTTATTCTCATATTCTTTCTAAATTATACCTTGATCCAGAACATTGCACAGTAATCCATCCGTAAGAAATATAAGAGTGTTTAGATCACTATATTTCTTTCCGGAGGGGGTACGTTGTAACTCAACTTCAGTTGTTAATCATAATATACTTGCATCTATCTGTATGATCTATTTGGTGTCTTTGTAGATGTCAAAACTGAAAAGCACTTGTATTGTATCTCTCTAAGTGTCGGTGTCATTTTCAGGTTCAAATGAATAGCATCGGGTGCATTGCAAAAGCAAGGAAAATCCCTTTACTGCACAATCACAAAATTGAGAGAAATCATTGTGATGGACTGTGCTACCCTGACGACGTTTCCAGATAGAATGTATAGAGTCACTGTGCTCAAGACGCTAGAAATGAGGCGGTGCCCAAGGTTAGAGACACTACCGGAGGGACTCCTGCAGCAGCTCCCGGCCCTCGAGCAACTTACTATCATAGACTGCCCGAACTTGACGGGAGCCTTCTCAAGAGGAGGTGTTTACTGGAATTTGGTGAAAGCAATTAGTCATCGATTAGTTGACTGAACCAGTGCGCTGAATGCTTTGGTTGCATCAAATTGAATGCCTACGCCAGTACATGTGTATGTCGGCTTTGTAGGGCTTTACATTCCAATGAGGTATATATACTCTCTTTTCTTTACCTTATTCTCATATTCTTTCGAAATTATACCTTGATCCAGAACATTGCACAGTAATCCATCCGTAAGAAATATAAGAGTGTTTAGATCACTATATTTCTTTCCGGAGGGGGTACGTTGTAACTCAACTTCAGTTGTTAATCATAATATACTTGCATCTATCTGTATGATCTATTTGGTGTCTTTGTAGATGTCAAAACTGAAAAGCACTTGTATTGTATCTCTCTAAGTGTCGGTGTCATTTTCAGGTTCAAATGAATAGCATCGGGTGCATTGCAAAAGCAAGGAAAATCCCTTTACTGCACAATCACAAAATTGAGAGAAATCATTGTGATGGACTGTGCTACCCTGACGACGTTTCCAGATAGAATGTATAGAGTCACTGTGCTCAAGACGCTAGAAATGAGGCGGTGCCCAAGGTTAGAGACACTACCGGAGGGACTCCTGCAGCAGCTCCCGGCCCTCGAGCAACTTACTATCATAGACTGCCCGAACTTGACGGGAGCCTTCTCAAGAGGAGGTGTTTACTGGAATTTGGTGAAAGCAATTAGTCATCGATTAGTTGACTGAACCAGTGCGCTGAATGCTTTGGTTGCATCAAATTGAATGCCTACGCCAGTACATGTGTATGTCGGCTTTGTAGGGCTTTACATTCCAATGAGGTATATATACTCTCTTTTCTTTACCTTATTCTCATATTCTTTCGAAATTATACCTTGATCCAGAACATTGCACAGTAATCCATCCGTAAGAAATATAAGAGTGTTTAGATCACTATATTTCTTTCCGGAGGGGGTACGTTGTAACTCAACTTCAGTTGTTAATCATAATATACTTGCATCTATCTGTATGATCTATTTGGTGTCTTTGTAGATGTCAAAACTGAAAAGCACTTGTATTGTATCTCTCTAAGTGTCGGTGTCATTTTCAGGTTCAAATGAATAGCATCGGGTGCATTGCAAAAGCAAGGAAAATCCCTTTACTGCACAATCACAAAATTGAGAGAAATCATTGTGATGGACTGTGCTACCCTGACGACGTTTCCAGATAGAATGTATAGAGTCACTGTGCTCAAGACGCTAGAAATGAGGCGGTGCCCAAGGTTAGAGACACTACCGGAGGGACTCCTGCAGCAGCTCCCGGCCCTCGAGCAACTTACTATCATAGACTGCCCGAACTTGACGGGAGCCTTCTCAAGAGGAGGTGTTTACTGGAATTTGGTGAAAGCAATTAGTCATCGATTAGTTGACTGAACCAGTGCGCTGAATGCTTTGGTTGCATCAAATTGAATGCCTACGCCAGTACATGTGTATGTCGGCTTTGTAGGGCTTTACATTCCAATGAGGTATATATACTCTCTTTTCTTTACCTTATTCTCATATTCTTTCGAAATTATACCTTGATCCAGAACATTGCACAGTAATCCATCCGTAAGAAATATAAGAGTGTTTAGATCACTATATTTCTTTCCGGAGGGGGTACGTTGTAACTCAACTTCAGTTGTTAATCATAATATACTTGCATCTATCTGTATGATCTATTTGGTGTCTTTGTAGATGTCAAAACTGAAAAGCACTTGTATTGTATCTCTCTAAGTGTCGGTGTCATTTTCAGGTTCAAATGAATAGCATCGGGTGCATTGCAAAAGCAAGGAAAATCCCTTTACTGCACAATCACAAAATTGAGAGAAATCATTGTGATGGACTGTGCTACCCTGACGACGTTTCCAGAATAGAATGTATAGAGTCACTGTGCTCAAGACGCTAGAAATGAGGCGGTGCCCAAGGTTAGAGACACTACCGGAGGGACTCCTGCAGCAGCTCCCGGCCCTCGAGCAACTTACTATCATAGACTGCCCGAACTTGACGGGAGCCTTCTCAAGAGGAGGTGTTTACTGGAATTTGGTGAAAGCAATTAGTCATCGATTAGTTGACTGAACCAGTGCGCTGAATGCTTTGGTTGCATCAAATTGAATGCCTACGCCAGTACATGTGTATGTCGGCTTTGTAGGGCTTTACATTCCAATGAGGTATATATACTCTCTTTTCTTTACCTTATTCTCATATTCTTTCGAAATTATACCTTGATCCAGAACATTGCACAGTAATCCATCCGTAAGAAATATAAGAGTGTTTAGATCACTATATTTCTTTCCGGAGGGGGTACGTTGTAACTCAACTTCAGTTGTTAATCATAATATACTTGCATCTATCTGTATGATCTATTTGGTGTCTTTGTAGATGTCAAAACTGAAAAGCACTTGTATTGTATCTCTCTAAGTGTCGGTGTCATTTTCAGGTTCAAATGAATAGCATCGGGTGCATTGCAAAAGCAAGGAAAATCCCTTTACTGCACAATCACAAAATTGAGAGAAATCATTGTGATGGACTGTGCTACCCTGACGACGTTTCCAGATAGAATGTATAGAGTCACTGTGCTCAAGACGCTAGAAATGAGGCGGTGCCCAAGGTTAGAGACACTACCGGAGGGACTCCTGCAGCAGCTCCCGGCCCTCGAGCAACTTACTATCATAGACTGCCCGAACTTGACGGGAGCCTTCTCAAGAGGAGGTGTTTACTGGAATTTGGTGAAAGCAATTAGTCATCGATTAGTTGACTGAACCAGTGCGCTGAATGCTTTGGTTGCATCAAATTGAATGCCTACGCCAGTACATGTGTATGTCGGCTTTGTAGGGCTTTACATTCCAATGAGGTATATATACTCTCTTTTCTTTACCTTATTCTCATATTCTTTCGAAATTATACCTTGATCCAGAACATTGCACAGTAATCCATCCGTAAGAAATATAAGAGTGTTTAGATCACTATATTTCTTTCCGGAGGGGGTACGTTGTAACTCAACTTCAGTTGTTAATCATAATATACTTGCATCTATCTGTATGATCTATTTGGTGTCTTTGTAGATGTCAAAACTGAAAAGCACTTGTATTGTATCTCTCTAAGTGTCGGTGTCATTTTCAGGTTCAAATGAATAGCATCGGGTGCATTGCAAAAGCAAGGAAAATCCCTTTACTGCACAATCACAAAATTGAGAGAAATCATTGTGATGGACTGTGCTACCCTGACGACGTTTCCAGATAGAATGTATAGAGTCACTGTGCTCAAGACGCTAGAAATGAGGCGGTGCCCAAGGTTAGAGACACTACCGGAGGGACTCCTGCAGGAGCTCCCGGCCCTCGAGCAACTTACTATCATAGACTGCCCGAACTTGACGGGAGCCTTCTCAAGAGGAGGTGTTTACTGGAATTTGGTGAAAGCAATTAGTCATCGATTAGTTGACTGAACCAGTGCGCTGAATGCTTTGGTTGCATCAAATTGAATGCCTACGCCAGTACATGTGTATGTCGGCTTTGTAGGGCTTTACATTCCAATGAGGTATATATACTCTCTTTTCTTTACCTTATTCTCTTATTCTTTCTAAATTATACCTTGATCCAGAACATTGCACAGTAATCCATCCGTAAGAAATATAAGAGTGTTTAGATCACTATATTTCTTTCCGGAGGGGGTACGTTGTAACTCAACTTCAGTTGTTAATCATAATATACTTGCATCTATCTGTATGATCTATTTGGTGTCTTTGTAGATGTCAAAACTGAAAAGCACTTGTATTGTATCTCTCTAAGTGTCGGTGTCATTTTCAGGTTCAAATGAATAGCATCGGGTGCATTGCAAAAGCAAGGAAAATCCCTTTACTGCACAATCACAAAATTGAGAGAAATCATTGTGATGGACTGTGCTACCCTGACGACGTTTCCAGATAGAATGTATAGAGTCACTGTGCTCAAGACGCTAGAAATGAGGCGGTGCCCAAGGTTAGAGACACTACCGGAGGGACTCCTGCAGCAGCTCCCGGCCCTCGAGCAACTTACTATCATAGACTGCCCGAACTTGACGGGAGCCTTCTCAAGAGGAGGTGTTTACTGGAATTTGGTGAAAGCAATTAGTCATCGATTAGTTGACTGAACCAGTGCGCTGAATGCTTTGGTTGCATCAAATTGAATGCCTACGCCAGTACATGTGTATGTCGGCTTTGTAGGGCTTTACATTCCAATGAGGTATATATACTCTCTTTGCTTTACCTTATTCTCTTATTCTTTCTAAATTATACCTTGATCCAGAACATTGCACAGTAATCCATCCGTAAGAAATATAAGAGTGTTTAGATCACTATATTTCTTTCCGGAGGGGGTACTTTGTAACTCAACTTCAGTTGTTAATCATAATATACTTGCATCTATCTGTATGATCTATTTGGTGTCTTTGTAGATGTCAAAACTGAAAAGCACTTGTATTGTATCTATCTAAGTGTCGGTGTCATTTTCAGGTTCAAATGAATAGCATTGGGTGCATTGCAAAAGCAAGGAAAATCCCTTTACTGTACAATCAAGCCCAGTCAGGTTTATACTTACTAGCAGGCGAAGTACACAAATGTTGCGGCTGTGCAAAAGCCAAATTAGAGAAGCATCTATGTACTAGAAGATGCCAAGTGGGCAGCAAGAGCTAAGCTGTATAGTTTCAGAGAATAAGACCACTCAAACTGACATACTACAGAGCGCAGAGACACCCCAGTCACTGCCCTTGTGTATATATATATATAGTATCAGTGAAGTTTATAGTTACTAGTAGGTCGACCAATTCTCTCCTTCCTAATCCTCTTACAGAGTACACTTGTCCAGTCTTCACTGTGAATGAGGCAAATTATGTTCAAGTTATCAGTCACTAGCTACCCTTATGTATTGTTTCTTAGCCAATTATGTTGGTAGCTTTGTGGACTGGAATGAGGCGATGTATAACACCCGGTCTTCAAGTAATCAGTGTCACTATATGAATGAATTTAGCGACGGGGATTTGTTGTAGTTTCCAGTCAAGTCTGTTGTATACTTTCATTAGAAGATGTGATTTTCTAAATACAATATTTGCAGAATGTGAATCTCTGTGCTTACTCATGCCGAGGGAATGAGCCTAACCGAATGCCTGGCATCGGTTGTGATCCTAAAAAGATACAGCTGAAGACTAGGCATCATGCAACAAATACAAAGCTAAGATAGGGACACGTTAACATGTTGAAGCTAGGCTAGGAGTGTGTCCTATTGAACGTTAAGAGGATCCAGAGCCAAAATTGTAGTACTAGAGTTTACCTTGAGCACGCAAAATTCTACATCACTCAATCTTCAAGTTTTTTTTAGAAAAGGAGGATTACCCCGGCCTCTGCATCAGCATGATTGCACACAGTACTGAATATTCAAGTAGTCACTGTTCCTGTATCAAAGAATCCAGTGATTGAGATTCCCTAGCTCATCAAAGAGTCAAAGACCTCCGGATGCATCCAGTTCCAGAGCATTGTGCACTTACATGATGTCAAACATATATAAGATGGATCATGTGATCCAACTAATTGCCTGGTCCATTGTCCAATGCACCGTCCATTGCTTCTCTGACCCAATATAATGGAAGTGATATATGCAGCATGTAACATTATAAGTCATGTGCTAGTCCCTGAATCTCAAACAGAGTAGAAGCATTTACAACTGTTTACAATGAAGGTCTTACATCATATAAAGCCTGTCTGTTCAAGCTAAGAAATAAGAAGAAATAGAAACTAATAAGATGCAGAGTTAGGGTTGAACTCGTATAGTGGCACTGTTGACAAAAATACCTTGCGCACTTTTTCTTTATTTATTTTGTTTTGTGTTTTTGCAAGATCTACTTATCCAATCTCATACAATTTAATCTATCTCAATACCGTAGAGGGATTGACAACCCCTCTTACACGTTGAGTTGCAAGTATTTGTTATTTGTGAAGTTGCCGTTTACATAGTGTTGCTTGGTTCTCCTACTGGATTGGTAACCTTGGTTTCATAACTGGGGTAAATACTTAACGTTGTTGTGCTGCATCATCCTCTCCTCTTCAGAGAAAAACAAACGTAGATACAAGCAATCAGGGGTCCGGGGAGGCTGTTGGAAGAGCTCCGTGCGGCCATGGACGAGGACGGCGAGGGGAGGTCACAGGCGCACTATAGAGCGCGCGTTTGGCACGCTCTAGAGGTGGTCACCACTGGCATTGCATTTGGCAGTGTCCTCCAGGCTGCCAATTCATGTCTAGGCTATGTATGAAGGTCAAATAATGTATGTGCATGTGTGTGTGTGTGCTTCTGACCCAGGGCAAACAAGTGTTGGACTGCATCCTCAAGTCCATTCTAACAGCAAACTTGTGGGGTTGATACAGTGCAGGTTGTTATGATTCAAGTTTTGTATCCATGTCTAGTAGTGATAACTCACTAAGGTGCAGCTCTCCACAAAATTTTAGCTCTAGCAAATCCTTCAAGCTTGCACTTCCTTCACAACTTGAATTTTAGGGCCAAAACTTAGATTTGGCCCCGTGATTTTGTGTGGATGTGAATGACCAAATTTGTCAAAATTTGTGACAACTTTGGTGTGACAACTAGGTGTTGCCCAAATTATTTGATAATTTTTAGAGCTACAAAATGGTAATTCTTTCACAGCAACAACCTATGTCATATTGCTTTGATCAATCAATTCAAGACCTTGCCTTGACCTAATTGAGCCAATAGTTTTACCCGAGCTTACCATAGGCCTAGTGATCATCTCCATTTAATTTCATGAATTAGATGTGGCAGAAATTGAAATTGTTTCTGGAAGAGGAATATTGCGTTGGACTTTGCAATATTGGGTCACTCGTTTGATCAAGATGGAGTGGAGAGTCTCTTAAAATATTGGAGTGATCTAGCTCAACAAAGAAAGCTAGGTTCCTTTGTGCCAGTCAGAGCTAGGGTTTCAAATTCCAGCTGGCTGGCATTTGAGTTGGTTTGGTCTTGGTTGTGATGTGATCCAGCTATAACTAGGGGCAGGTGAACTTTAATTACAAATTTCATAAGAATTTTTTTGGAAGAGAATCCAAAGTCAATAACAACAAAAATCAAAAATTCTGTTTTTTGACGTGTTACATGGAGAGGACGAAAGGCTAGGGGGCAGAGGAGATAGCAAACAAGTTTTTCAGTGCACTGCATGATGTTCGCCTGAAGGGAAAATATTGTCGTTGACCACACTCTCAAATCCAAGATATATTTAATCAGCAGGGTACTCGTCGACAAATCCAAGGCCCTCTATAACATTGGTGGTGTAATACATCTCACCCTTCCCTGACCTAGCTACTAAGTCTTTGTGTAGAAGCTGAATTAAATGCTTAGTGCACTCAACTTGTATTGTGGCAACATCAATTCACCGGGCTTAAACATTTGCATAAAGTACCGACTGACAGAAACATTCACCACATCTTCTCCTGGTGCCTTACTGGTGGTAGGTTCATTGGCTGATTTCTTCTTTCGCTTTCTGCCCTTTTTACGATGCTGAGCTAAGGGGTCCATAGAAGATGGTTCTCCGGAATGCATTTGTTGGGTTTGCTAAAATTTAGTGTGCAATTATGAGTCATGATGCATAAAAAATGAAAGAAAAATCCGACATGGCCTTTGCTAAAAAGATGACATAACGAGTGCAAGAAATTCGACGAAACGGAAATGAATCGACGTTTCGCCAAAACGTTGGCACTCATGTCGATACCTGTCAATATAAGCCAACGGTAGTACAATGGATCCCTGTTAAAAAATGAAAGAAAAATTCGACATGACCTTTGCTCACAAGAGGACATAACGAGTGCCAGAAATTCGGCGAAACAGAGATGAATCGACATTTCGCCAAAACATTGGCACTCATGTCGATACCTGCAAATATAAGCCAACGATTACTATAATGGATACTAGTTCAAAATTAAAAGAAAATTTCGACATGACCTTTGCTATCAAGAGGACATAACGAGTGCTAGAAATTCGGCAAAACAGAAATGAATCGACGTTTCACCAAAACATTGGCACTCATGTCGATACCTGTAAATATAAGCCAACGATACTACAATGGATCCTAGTTAAAAAATGAAGAGAAATTCGACATGACCTTTGCTAATAAGAGGACATAATGAATGCTATAAATTTGGCGAAATGGAAATGAATCGACGTTTTTCCAAAACATTGGCACTCATGTGATAACATACAACTATAAGTCAACCACACTAGAAGGGTTCCTATGCGTAAACTTACCAAATATTTCTAAACTACTACTCCCTCCATTCCAAAATAGATGACTCAACTTTATACTAACTTTAGTACAAAGTTGAGTCATCTATTTTGGAACGGAGGGAGCAGTATATATTTACCCTAAACAAAGATATGACCATAATACAAAATAACACTAAGAAACAATGGTATGTATTTCTAAACTACTAATATTTACACT
Organism: Triticum urartu; assembly: GCF_003073215.2. Lineage (NCBI taxonomy): Eukaryota > Viridiplantae > Streptophyta > Magnoliopsida > Poales > Poaceae > Triticum > Triticum urartu. The sequence goes on along the minus strand of NC_053028.1, from coordinate 2,222,786 downwards.
AGGCACAAATCTCACAATGCATACCGAAGAGGTGGAATGCTTGGAGAGGGAGGGGCCGGACATGGCCGCACGGCTAGCCATGGTGGTGGAGCTCGGCGATGGCGGTGGCGACGGCGATGAGATGCCTCCTCCGGTGTTGGAGGAGGAGGCCATGCGCGCCCGCGCTAGCCCGAGGAGGGGCGCGACAACGAGGAATAGTGGCGGCGACGAGGGGCGCGCGCGGCGGCAAGGGGCGACACGATGATGAGGGGCGCACGCGGCAGCAAGGAGCGACTGCACCAACAGGCAGGGTATAAAGGCCGCCACACGTATGGCAACAAGTAGTGGCTATCAGTAGTAGGAGGCCACCACTGCTAAAATGACCTCCTGGGACCCCCCAACCAAAGTTGCGGTGATTTAGCTGTGGCTGGGCGAGAGATTTGCCCGCCACAACTGATAGAAGGTGCAGTGGCGGGCGCCATATGTCACTCACCGCTGCGGTGTTTTCACGGGATAAGATTTGGAATGGTTCACCTATGGCGGACAAGAATGCGTGCTCGCCACTGCTACTCATGTAGCTGTAGTGGGCTAATTTTGCTACCCACCACTGCTTGCTTTCAAAAATAGTTACGGCGGCTGCCCTGCCGTGCCTGCCATGTATTGGGGCTCACCTATAAGCCTTTTCGCAATAGTGGTACTTGGGTTTGGAAAATTTCCATAGTTTGACAACTATATGTGTTGGTAAGGATGACATTGACATTGGGCAATCTAGTATTTCTCCATCAACATTCTTTCCTAAGTTGGAGACCGTGATACTTTACAAGATGCCTAAGCTAAGGGGATTGCATAGGCGGTGGCAGCACAATAAAGCCTGCCACACGTATGGCAACAAGTAGTGGCTGTCAGTAGTAGGAGGCCACCACTGCTAAAATGACCTCCTGGGACCCCCCACCAAAGTTGCCGGTGATTTAGCTGTGGCCTGGGCCGAGAGATTGCCGCCACAACTGATAGAGATGCAGTGGCGGGCGCCATATGTCGCTCACCGCTGCGGTGTTTTCACGGGATAAGTTTTGAATGGTTCACCATGGCGGACAAGAATTGCGTGCTCGCCACTGCTACTCATGTAGCTGTAGGTGGGGCTAATTTTGCTACCCACCACTGCTTGCTTCAAAAATAATTACGCGCTGCCCTGCCGTGCCCGCCATGTATTGGGGCTCAACCTATAAGCCTTTTTCGCAATAGTTGTACTTGGGTTTGGAAATTTCCATAGTTGACAAGTATATGTGTTGGTAAGGATGACATTGACATTGGGCAATCTTAGTATTTCTCCATCAACATTCTTTCCTAAGTTGAGACCGTGATACTTTACAAGATGCCTTAACTAAGGGATTGCATAGGCGGTGCAGCACAAGTAGCAGTTGTATCATTTCCCTCGCTTAGAAGCTAGATATCTCTGAATGCCCATGTTAAGAGACACTACCGGAGGGACTTCTGTAGCCAGCTTCCAGCCTCAAGGAACTAAGAGCACTCAACCGCCGCCGACCCATTTCGCCCCACCGCGTTCTGTTTGGATTGGCGGCGGACAGAAAAATCGGACCCAACACACCGACCCCAAATGGACGCATGTCCGCTTTTCGTTCTCTGCCGACCCCGTTCCCAGCCAAATTTTGAACCTGATTTACTTCGGCGCGGACACGAAGCGGATGTGCGCGACGCACGCCTACTCTCCACCAGGCCCGCTAGTCGGTGGCACATTTGGCCATCCTCTTCCACCCATATCGACAGCCAAACCTCGCCGCCCTGCGTTGCTTCCGCCGATCCATTTTCGATGCTTCCTGCCAGCAGCCCGTGCAACTCGCCTCCCCAACGCCCCACCTCCCACGTCGCCAGCACCACCACCTCGCCGCCGGGGCCCCGAAGCATTCCCACCCCACACTCCGACGTCGCTGCGAGTAGGAAGCTGCCTCTCCCGCCTCGCTAGCTTCGTTCCAACACCGCCCGATGTCCTGATTGCCGTCACGCTCGTCGGACGCGCCAGGCCAGCCACTTGGTCCAAAGGGACGCGCGTCTTCTCTCTTCGTCGGCCAGCTTCTTCGTCGATGCCCGCGCGTCTCTTCTCTTCGCGCCGGCCACCTTAATAGGCAGCGGTCGTTGTTCCGGGCTTCCTCCTGGCTTGAATCGCAACCGAGAGAGCGGTCATTTGCTTCTTTGGAAGGACTACTTTGACACAACCAACCCGCCTATTCAAACATCAGAAATTCCGGCCGGATTTTCTTATTGCTTGGCATCTTGTCAATCATAATAAGAGAGGGTGTGGTCGGATAGTATTAACTATTTCGTGTGCAAAGGAGGACGCCTTGGAAAGATTGGCTTCTCACCTTATAAGAAATGCATTGCAGCCATCGGATGCTTGCATACGGAGTGCCCAGTGATCTCATTCATGAGTACGTCCGTATGAGGGAGTCTACATGCCTAGAGTCCACGTATAGGTTCTGCTAGATTGTGATTGTTGTGTTTGGCCCTGAGTACTTGAGGGAGCCAACAGTTCAAGATACAGCCCGCTTGTTTGCGATGAATGCAAGGAGGGGGCTTCCCGGATTCTTGGGTGGCATAGACTGCATGCACTGGGAGTTGAATAATTGCCCTTCTGCTTGGCAAGGGCAGTATAAGGGCCATGTCAGGGCTTGCACTATTATACTTTAGGCCGTGGGCTCACAAGAGCTCTGGATTTGGCACTCTTTCTTCGGCATGGCCCGGTTCGCACAATGATTATCAACGTGCCTTCAACGCTCGCCGGTGTTTTCAAGGCTTGGCCGAAGCAACAGCCCCCGGTGAATGTTACCATTCAACGGCCACAACTACGACAAAGGATACTACCTAGGTGACAGTATCTTCCTCAATGGACCACTATGTGAAGACAATCCCAAACATGTCGGAGAGAAAGGAAAAGATTTTCTCAAGAGCAAGAGAGTGCTAGGAAGGATGTCGAGCGTGTCTTTGGTGTTCTGAAATCTCGATGGGGCATCGTTCGGTATCCTGCTAGAACTTAGAGTATCAAGAAGTTGTGGGAGGTGATGACTGCTTGTGTGATCATGCACAATATAATCGTAGAGGATGAGCGCCGGAACGTATCTACGATCAAGGGTTTTAGTTTCAGGGTGGGAATGTTGTGTCTGAGCATGGAGGAGGAGCGGTAACGTTTGCGCAGTTCACCCAATTTCATCATAAAATGCTTCATTGGAAAACTCACATGCAGCTGCAAAATGATTTTGTTGAGGATATATGAGATCATGTTGGCAACAATAGATTTATCTTTTTTTTTAATGTATTTGAGATAATTTAATTTTTATTTGGCTTGTAGCCAATTTTTTTATTCATGCATCGTCGAAAAGAATTTTTTTCTATTTGAGATGGTACTAAATTCTAATTCGTTTGTCTGCTAGAAAAAAGCCTTTTCCAGAATTTTGTACGTGGGCCGCGAGCTACGGCCCAGCGAAGTCATCCCACTTATTTTTTGGCCCATGCAGCTCTGAAAATTCTATTTTCCACACAGGCGACAAATAGCCCGAGCTTCGCACATGACAACCTATAAACGGCTGGCCCATTTTTCTTTGTTTCTGTATTTTATTTCTATTTTTATTCTCCTTTCCCTATCTCTTTCATCACTTCCAAGTTTATTTTTCTTATAGAATTTATTTCATAAATTCAAAATTCTCGAAAAAGTTAAAAATTAAAAAATATAGAAAATGTTCAGAATTCCAAAATTTTGTTGCTATTTTGAAATATATTCGTAACTTGAAAAAGGTTTCCTATTTTTTCAAAATCTTTTATTTTATTTCAAAATTGTTCGATATTTGTAAAATGAAAATGGAAATTTCAAAAAAGCTCCAAATTCTAAAAATATTCTTGTATTAGTGAAATTTCCACGTTTCAAAATAATGTTAAAAGATACACATTTTGGAAAAATGTTATTAATTTTCAACACATGTTCTCATTCTAGAACAAATGTTCACAAATTCAAATAATGTTCATTTTTGTATTAAAAAAAGTTGGTGTGTTCAAAAAAATATTTGTGAATTTTAAAAGATGTTCCTATTCAAATTTTGTTCACGTTTTTCTGCAAGTGTACATAATTTTCAAAAAACTGTCGAGATTTAGAAAATGGCTCATGTTTCCTACAATATTCAGAAACTTCATACCTTAAAATCTCCTTGATTGAAAGAAAAAGTAGATCAAATAATTAATGGGCCGTCTCTAGCGTGTGATGACGTAACAAAACTCTTAAATGCCCACGGATTCAATGAACGGAAGAATAGCGGATTGATTACTTCATATCTGGCGAAACGAGAAGTTAAATGTTCCTTTTTCACGTGCGCACAGGATTTGCTTGCACATATAATACTCACTAATTTTCTCTCGTTGCAATGCACGGACATATGTGCTAGTTATATTTAATGTGAGTACACCCCACTAGACTTGATGTCGAAAACTCAGAAGCTAACACTTGTATGTATATATGATATATCTAAAGATTGTTCAACTGTTAGGTTCTGGCATGCATAGATTAGATTTTCCTACCAAATGATTGCCATAGCTTTATCTGTATGGACTGAAATGACGAAAGTCAATGTATACTACTCAATCTAAAGGAAACACAGCATGCTTTGCGTTGCATGCAGCTAGCGGTGGGTCCAGCAAAAACATAGTAGGAGGAGCTGCTTCGGCTCTGCTATTCCTTTTTCTTCATAGTTTCATGCACAACGAGTCACTATATTAAGATATCCTTTAGCTCACCAAATAGCTGACAAGTATGTTGGTGTTCCCAGTCAAGTCCATTCAAGTCTATTGTAGGTTCTCATCGAACAGAAGATGAGATTTTTGTAAATACAACATTTGCGTGAGTAAATGGCCTCTGCCAAAGATGTCGAAGTTGAGCTTTCTTTTATGGACCGGAATTACTTGCCAAAGCTTTCAGTGAAGAAAGGCGCTCTGAAGAATGAAGCACATCAGGCTCAGTTGTGATGGCCCAGATGGTCCGGTCGAGGTAAGTGCATTAGTTGTCTGGAACATAGCGAGTCTTGTTTGTTCAGTTTATTCCTCTGTTCTTGTTGCCCTGTGAGACATGAGTGAAGGTGTTTTAAATCTGTTGACAGTTAAAGGTGTTTTAAAAGTAGGTTCAGTGAAGGCTATCCTTGAAAGAGTTATGCCCACCTGGAAACACTGCAGAGTAACCACGACTGTACAATCACAAAATTGAGAGAAATCATTGTGATGGACTGTGCTACCCTGACGATGTTTCCGGATAGAATGGACGATGTTTCCGGATAGAATGTATAGAGTCACTGTGCTCAAGACGCTAGAAATGAGGCGGTGCCCAAGGTTAGAGACACTACCGGAGGGACTCCTGCAGCAGCTCCCGGCCCTCGAGCAACTTACTATCATAGACTACCCGAACTTGATGGGAGCCTTCTCAAGAGGAGGTGTTTATTGGAATTTGGTGAAAGCAATTAGACATCGATTAGTTGATTGAACCAGTGCGCTGAATGCTTTGGTTGCATCAAATTGAATGCCTACGCCAGTACATGTGTATGTCGGCTTTGTAGGGCTTTACATTCCAATGAGGTATATATACTCTCTTTTCTTTACCTTATTCTCTTATTCTTTCGAAATTATACCTTGATCCAGAACATTGCACAGTAATCCATCCGTAAGAAATATAAGAGTGTTTAGATCACTATATTTCTTTCCGGAGGGGGTACTTTGTAACTCAACTTCAGTTGTTAATCATAATATACTTGCATCTATCTGTATGGGCAGGATTATGTACTAAAGTGTAAATTATAAATTTCAGGAGGACAAGAGTGTAAAGAGGAAGGTAGAGATAAGGAAAGGAACGGACAAGAGCTCGGGAGGGAGGGGCTCCAGTTCTGATGTGTAAACTCCTCTCAAATCCACTATCAAATCCTAGTTGATTTAAACCAAAATTCGGTTCTTTCTTGAGGATTTCATCGTGGCACCAGAGCAATCGGTCCTGGATCCAGATTTGATCTGATTTGTGCTACGCTTGCTGCTCGTGGTGGTCGTGGCCGGCTGGCCCCCTTTGTGCGCGGCAGCCATCGTCGTCAAGGTCGCCGCTCGTCGTGCGGGGCCGCATCTTCCGCTGTGCGGCGTTGCCTTTGTGCCGCCTCGCTGCCACTGTCTCGTTTCAGGCCGCATCCTCCAGCTGCTGCGCTACACGTGCCTTTGTGCTGCTCTGCTGCCGTCGTCGTGCTGTACATCTGAATTCTGAAGTGTTCCTGTGCTGCACTAAGTAGAGCTGCCAACGACCAGCTAGTATTTGCTTTTCTCTCAACAAGGTAGAAGTGTTTTTAGTCCAGCAGCTTGTGGTGGATTGAATCTTCTTGATGTGTGGTAACTGGTGTAGAGAGAATTGAACTGTGTGCCAAGGGTTGTAGCTGTTCAGTTTTTTCAGGAATACACCAATTGTTCAGTGGTCATGGGAGATACCAGTAGGGATTCTAGTATTGAGAAATTGTGTGAAAGTATGCAGCGTATGATTTCACAGCTGATGGAGCAGGCACAAACAAAAACAAGCAGTACTTCTGAAATTTTGAAGACCCTGGAACCCAATCCTGTCAAGTTAACTGGCCCGGGTGATTTTTTTAGCTGGTCTCGGAATGCTACTTTGATTCTAGAGTCACACGGACTTCAGAAATTTTTGAAGGAAGATGAGAAAAAGCCAACAGATGTCACACAAGAGCAGTGGGATCAGAATCAAAAGCGAGTTATGGTATGGCTGTTGGGGTCGATGGAGAAGACCGTGAGGGAACAGGTTGAAGGGTTTCAGTCTGCAGCTGAGGTGTGGACGAGCATTGAGAAACAGTTCTCAGGGAAATCGAACAAGATGCAAGTCAGTAGGATTTTCCATGAATTGAGGCAGATCAAGCAAGAGCAGAAGACAGTGACCGAATTTGCGGGAGAAATCAAGAAACTCTATAGAGACCTGGAGTATTTTAGACCATTTAAGGCACATGATCCCGGGGACGTACCCCTCCTTCGAGAGTGGTTTGAGCCATTGTTGGTTCAGACTGTTCTTGATGGTCTGGACTCAGAGTTCAATCTCCGTTCCCAGCTCATACAAGCCACACTAGATTGGCCTACATTGGATCAGGCCATCTCTAGTATACTGGAGGAAGAAACATGGCTGGCCAATCAGATCACAACTTCACAAACAAATGTTGATGGTAGAGCTGCACTATCTTCGGTTAAGCAAATTCAGTCTCCTGGTACTTCAAGAAATGAGCAAGCAAATGCTACTAGATTCGACTACACAAGGAAGCCTAAGATGGTGTGTGACCACTGTAAAAAACCAGGCCATTTGAAGAAGTGTTGTTTTGATATAGTTGGTTACCCTCCTGGATGGCAATCGAAACAATTTAACAGATTCACCAGTGGTGGTAGTAATGCAAGAAGGCCAGATCGAGCTAATCTTACTTTATTTGGGGGAGAACGGTCTGCGGTAGCAGCCCAGCACTTCAAGAATTTAAAAGCAAACTTATGGCGAAATACTTCACAAGGCCCTGCTGAAACAACATCTGATGCTCATTCTGGGAAAGGTATGAAGAATTTTTTTAACATCTTGGATAATTGATTCAGGGGCCACAAATCACATGACAGGCTCATCTAAGAACTTTTCATCATATACCCCTTGCTCTGGAAGGGATAGGGTACGCATAGCTGATGGATCCTTAGCTCCGATAATGGGTTATGGGAACATTAATTGTACTCCATCTCTATCCTTAAGCCCAGTCTTGCATGTCCCTAATTTTCCAGTGGACCTCTTGTCAGTTAGTTCACTTACAAAGTCACGTAATTGCAAGGCATCCTTCGACCCTCACTCATGTACATTTTCAGGATCCGAAGACAAGAAGAAATCTTGGGACTGGGATTGAGCACGACGGGCCTCTACTACCTTACCAATGCCCCGTCTCCATCTCCATATGCCCTCCGTATGATGAATAGCTTGACCACTGATGAATTTCTACTAATGCATTATAGACTAGGGCATCTGTCATTCCAAGCCCTTAGTCGCATGTTTCCATCTCAAGTTAAAAATTATTGTAAGGAGAAGCTTTTGTGTGATGTGTGTGAACTGGCTAAACACACTAGAACCAATTATCCTAGTAGTAATGAGAGAAGTAAGATACCGTTTGATGTGGTGCATTCGATGTATGGGGTCCATCGGTTGTAACTGCCCTCACAGGGGATAGATATTATGTGACCTTCATTGATGGTTTTAGTAGGTGCACATGGCTGTACCTCCTAAAGCATAAATCTGAAGTTCTGCATGCATTCAAAGATTTTTTTTAATATGGTGCGTAACCAGTTTGGCATGAATGTGAAAATATTACGCTCCGATAATGGTACCGAATATATCAATGGTAAATTTAGTAATTTCTTGTCTTCTTATGGTATTATACATCAAACAACTTGTGTGAATACTGCAGAACAAAATGGGGTGGCAGAGAGAAAGAATAGACATCTACTGGAAGTTGCTCGAGCTCTCATGTTTATGATGAATGTGCCAAAATTCCTTTGGGGAGAAGCGGTCAAAACTGTTGCCTATCTAATAAACCGTATGCCTTCTAGAGTTCTGGGCCATAAGACTCCTATTGAATGTTTGTATGGCTCTAACTCATTTATGTTCAGCAGGAAAACTTGATCCAAGAGCCATCAAATGTATCTTTGTGGGCTATTCTCCACAAAAAAGGGAATATCGGTGTTGGTCGCTACTGAAAGGAAATTCTTGTGAGTATGGATGTACCTTTCACGAAAAAGACCATTCTATTCTTAAAGGAAATGATATGATACAGGATAGCAAGGGGGAGAATATCATAGGAGAGAGCAATGAATAGGGGAACTGTAATAAACCTATCAGGGATAATCATTACGCTCAGAAGATGAAACCGAGGGGAGAAAACTGCCAATACAACTGTAGAAGGCGATAATACATTAATATCTGATGCGTATGAAAATCTTTCAGGTCAACAGGAGATGGAAACAGGAGATGCAGAAGGTGTACCGTAGGAAGTTGATGAAGAAGTTGTGAATCAATCACAAGTACTAGAGGAGGCACCAACAAGTGAAGAAATGGCCCACGATGAGGGTGATGTTGAAGGTACTCAAACCCATATACCATCCTCTAGTACTCAAATAAATGATGAACCGATTGCCTTACGAAAGGAAAAAAGAGAAGTAGATATACCTGCGCGTCTGAAGGATTGTGTTGGATATAAACATGATCTTGCAAAAATTTGTTTCCTATGATAGATGTACTTCCTCTTTTAGGAGCTTTATTGCATCCTTGGATTCTACATCAGTACCTAAAGATTGGAAGGATGCAATGAATGATCCTAAATGGAAGGCAGCAATGTTGGAGGAAATGTATGCTCTAGAAAAAGAATAATACATGGCAATTGGTAGAATGGCCGAAGGGCAAGGAACCTGTCGGATGCAAATGGGTTTACACCATTAAGTGTAACCCTGAAGGTAAAATAGAAAGGTATAAAGCTCGGTTTGTGGCCAAAGGCTACACACAAACTTGTGGTATTGATTATGAGGAAACATTTGCTCCTGTAGCAAAAATGAATACAGTAAGAACTTTGATATCTTGTGCAGCTAATCTTGGGTGGAATTTGTTTCAGATGGATGTAAAAAATGCGTTCTTACATGGAGACCTTCAGGAGGAAATTTATATGCATATACCACCAGGTTTCAGCACGGTACAAACTGAAGGAAAGGTCTTGAAGCTCCGTCGTTCACTATATGGCCTAAAACAATCTCCTCGTGCGTGATTTGGTCGATTTAGAAAAGCTATGCTGAACCAGAGCAATGCCGACCATACTTTATTTTATAAAAGATGTGGGAAAATGACGATATTAATTGTCTATGTGATGATATTGTTATTACAGAGATGATGATCAAGGTATTGGAAAAGTGAAGCACATTTGAGTAACGAGTTCGAAGTCAAGGATCTAGGACAAATGAGGGTACTTTCTTGGAATTGAAGTCTCACGAAGCTCAAGAGGTATCTATCTATCTTAAAGAAAATATGTGCTAGATCTGTTGTCAGAAACTGGTATGTCTGTGTGGTGTCGTCCAAGCCATTAACACCAATTGAACAAAACCACAGATTGACTAGTGAGTCAGGGGAACCTGTTGACCGGGAGCAATATCAGAGACTTGTTGGCCGTTTGATTTTATCGCATACTCGTCCTGATATAGCTTTTGCCGTAAGCGTGGTGAGCCAGTTTATGCATAATCCTAAAACTCACCACATGGATGCAGTAATCGAATCATTCGGTATTTAAAGGGGTGCCCAGGTCGAGGTTTATTGTATAAGTCAAAGTGGAATTTACAAATAGAATGTTATACTGATGCTGATTGGGCCGGTTCATTAGATGATAGAAGGTCTACTCAGGATATGTACGTTTGTTGGAGGAAACATAGTTACTTGGCGTAGTAAGAAACAAAATGTTGTTGCAAGGTCCACTGCAGAAGCAGAACTCAGAGCTATGTCATGGAGTATGTGAAGTCTTATGGCTAAAAATCATACTGATGGAGTTGGGCTCTATTCCAGGCAAGACCATGATGATGTATTGTGATAATAAGCTGCGCTAGATATAGCACATAACCCGGTTCAACATGGTAGAACAAAGCACATAGAAATTGACCGACACTTTATCAAAGAGAACTTGACCAAGGGAATATATGTATGCATTATGTGAGCTCTTCAAACCAACTAGCGGATATTCTGACCAAAGGTCTCGCTGAAAAGTGTTTTCTAGCTTATGTAGCAAGATGGGGTTATATGATGTTTTTGCCCCATCTTGAGGGGGAGTGTTGAGTTTAGTTGGTAAATTTGTATTTGGCAGGATTATGTACTAAAGTGTAAATTATAAATGTCAGGAGGAAAAGAGTGTAAAGAGGAAGATAGAGATAAGGAAAGGAACAGACAAGAGCTCGAGGGAGGGGCTCCAGTTCTGATGTGTAAACTCCTCTCAAATCCACTATCAAATCCTAGTTGATTTACACCAAAATTCGGTTCTTTCTTGAGGATTTCATCACTTTGTAACTCAACTTCAGTTGTTAATCATAATATACTTGCATCTATCTGTATGATCTATTTGGTGTCTTTGTAGATGTCAAAACTGAAAAGCACTTGTATTGTATCTATCTAAGTGTCGGTGTCATTTTCAGGTTCAAATGAATAGCATTGGGTGCATTGCAAAAGCAAGGAAAATTCCTTTACTGTACAATCAAGCCCAGTCAGGTTTATACTTACTAGCAGGCGAAGTACACAAATGTTGCGGCTGTGCAAAAGCCAAAGTTAGAGAAGCATCTATGTACCAGAAGATGCCAAGTGGGCAGCAAGAGCTAAGCTGTATAGTTTCAGAGAATAAGACCACTCAAACTGACATACTACAGAGCGCAGAGACACCCCAGTCACTGCCCTTGTGTATATATATATAGTATCAGTGAAGTTTATAGTTACTAGTAGGTCGACCAATTCTCTCCTTCCTAATCCTCTTACAGAGTACACTTGTCCAGTCTTCACTGTGAATGAGGCAAATTATGTTCAAGTTATCAGTGATCACTACCCTTGTGTATGGTTTCTTAGCAAATTATGTTGGTAGCTTTATGGACTGAATGAGGCAATGTATGTATATCACCCAGTCTTCAAGTAATCAGTGTCACCGTATGAATGAATTTAGTGACTGCGATTTGCTCTAGTTCCCAATCAAGTATGTTGTATACGTACACTAGAAGATGCGATTTTGTAAATGCAACATTTGCAGAATGTGAATCTCAGCGCTTACTTATGGCAGAGAATATGTTCAGCTTGTATTGGTCAGTGCCGCAGTACAGTACATATATGCAAGAGGGAGCGAGCCTAACCGAATTTAGTGAGTGTGTATATATAGTATCAGTGAAGTTCATAGTTACTCGTAGGTCGACAAATTCTCACCTTTCTAATCCTCTTACAGAGTACACTTGCCCAGTCTTCACTGTGAATGAGGCAAATTATGTTCAAGTAATCAGTCACTAGCTACCCTTATGTATTGTTTCTTAGCCAATTATGTTGGTAGCTTTGTGGACTGGAATGAGGCGATGTATAACACCCAGTCTTCAAGTAATCAGTGTCACCATATGAATGAATTTAGCGACGGGGATTTGTTGTAGTTTCCAGTCAAGTCTGTTGTATACTTTCATTAGAAGATGTGATTTTCTAAATACAATATTTGCAGAATGTGAATCTCTGTGCTTACTCATGCCGAGGGAATGAGCCTAACCGAATGCCTGGCATCGGTTGTGATCCTAAAAAGATACAGCTGAAGACTAGGCATCATGCAACAAATACAAAGCTAAGATAGGGACACGTTAACATGTTGAAGCTAGGCTAGGAGTGTGTCCTATTGAACGTTAAGAGGATCCAGAGCCAAAATTGTAGTACTAGAGTTTACCTTGAGCACGCAAAATTCTACATCACTCAATCTTCAAGTTTTTTTTAGAAAAGGAGGATTACCCCGGCCTCTGCATCATCATGATTGCACACAGTACTGAATATTCAAGTAGTCACTGTTCCTGTATCAAAGAATCCAGTGATTGAGATTCCCTAGCTCATCAAAGAGTCAAAGACCTCCGGATGCATCCAGTTCCAGAGCATAAATTTCCATAGTTTGACAAGTATATGTGTTGGTAAGGATGACATTGACATTGGGCAATCTAGTATTTCTCCATCAACATTCTTTCCTAAGTTGGAGACCGTGATACTTTACAAGATGCCTAAGCTAAGGGGATTGCATAGGCGGTGGCAGCACAAGTAGCAGTTGTATCATTTCCTCGGCTTAAGAAGCTAGATATCTCTGAATGCCCATGTTAGAGACACTACCGGAGGGACTCCTGTAGCAGCTTCCAGCCCTCAAGGAACTAAGAGCAACTCAACCGCGCCGACCCATTTCGTCCCCACGCGTCTGTTTGGATTGGCGCGGACAGAAAAATCGACCCAACACACCGACCCAAATGGACGCATGTCCGCTTTTCGTTCGCCTGCCGACCCGTTCCCAGCCAAATTTTGAGCCTGATTTACTTCGGCGCGGACACGAAGCGGATGTGCGCGACGCACGCCTACTCCTCCACCAGGCCCGCTAGTCGGTGGCACATTGGCCATCCTCTTCCACCCATATCGACAGCAAACCCTCGCCCGCCCTGCCCGTTGCTTCCGCCGTCCATTTTCCGATGCTTCTGCCAGCAGCCCGTGCCAACTCGCCTCCCCCAACGCCGCCACCTCCCACGTCGCCAGCACCACCACCTCGCCGCCGGGGCCCCGAAAGCTTCCCACCCCACACTCCGACGTCGCTGCGAGTAGGAGGCTGCCTCTCCCGCCTCGGCTAGCTCCTTCGTCCAACACCGCCCGATGTCCTGATGCCGTCACGCTCGTCGGACGCCGCCAGGCCAGCCACTTGGTCCAAGGGAGGCGCGCGTCTCTTCTCTTCGTCGGCCAGCTTCTTCGTCGATGCCCGCGCGTCTCTTCTCTTCGCCGGCCACCTTAATAGGCAGCGGTCGTTGTTCCGGGCTCGATCCTAGGGCACATTCTGGCTTTGAATCGCAACCGAGAGAGCGGTCATTTGCTTCTTTGGAAGGACTACTTTGACACAACCAACCCGCTATTCAAACATCAGAAATTCCGGCGGGATTTTCTTATTGCTAGGCATCTTGTCAATCATAATAGAGAGGGGGTGCTCGGATAGTATAACTATTTCGTGTGCAAAGAGGACGGCCTTGGAAAGATTGGCTTCTCACCTTATAAGAAATGCATTGCAGCCATCCGGATGCTTGCATACGGAGTGCCCGGTGATCTCATTCATGAGTACGTCCGTATGAGGGAGTCTACATGCCTAGAGTCCATGTATAGGTTCTGCTAGATTGTGATTGTTGTGTTTGGCCCTGAGTACTTGAGGGAGCCAACAATTCAAGATACAGCCCGCTTTGTTTGCGATGAATGCAAGCAGGGGCTTCCCAGGGATGCTTGGCGGCATAGACTGCATGCATTGGGAGTTGAAGAATTGCCCTTCTGCTTGGCAAGGGCATTATAAGGGCCATGTCAGGGCTTGCACTATTATACTTGAGGCCGTGGCCTCACAAGAGCTCTGGATTTGGCACTCTTTCTTCGGCATGGCCGGTTCGCACAATGATATCAACGTGCTTCAACGCTCGCCGGTGTTTTCAAGGCTTGCCGAAGGCAACAGCCCCCCGGTGAATGTTACCATCAACGGCCACAACTATGACAAAGGATACTACCTAGGTGACGGTATCTTTCCTCATTGGACCACTATTGTGAAGACAATCCCAAACATGTCGGGAACCCGAATCCTTTTCAAAAACAACGGAGCCGGCGTCGCCCCTCAAGCCGGCACGCGCTTGGCCGGGTCGCTTGACCCGGCCAGGCTCCTCGACCCGGCCGAACTCTCCGGCCCGGCCAGGCCCCTCGACTCGGCCTCGACAAACAGCACAAGACAGTCGGACTCGGCACGACCAAGACATCCCCAACAAGCTAGCTCCACCCTTGGCGTGTTCCTCAACCCAGCCACGGGTCAGCTCCCGTCCCATCCAGGTCGTATGATGGGACGAGTCTTCATCCACTGATGACCGAGGCAACAGTGCCCTGCCCATGCCTCTGGTCAGCCGGAGCATGGCAACAGTGCCCCTCACCTACGCGCTGGCCAGGGCCGGCGTGGCAACAGTGCCCCCGTCGTCACTGCTGACGACAGCAAGCGGTGACCTGACAGAGAGCCACTGTACCCGACTCGACTCGGCCACTCCCTGACAATCGACAAGATGGCGCACAGTCCCCCTAGGCACGCGGGGCCCGCACCTAGGGGAACCTGGCAAACCAAAAATCTTCAGCTTCGTAACGAAACAAAAATTGTTCCATATACTCTGTTGTATTTGGGATGGTTCAGATGAGAAAATATAGTCGCAATCTGTTATAGTCAGCCTCTTAATAAATCTACAAGGTATTATGTTCAGCTTCTCTTCAAGCTGTTCTACATCTTCTGTCAAACCACGGAGTATCAGTTTCAACTTAGAATCACCAAGGTTTGAGAAACGAAGGAACACGTCCTGCCAACCGACTGTAGGTTGTATGAAAATGACGCCTTTGCACTCGAGATTAGATTGCACGGATAGATTCATCGGATGATAAAGGGGAATGCTTTTTGAATACTGTAGGTTGTATCAAAATCATGCCTTTGCACTCGAGATTATATTGCACAGACAGATTCATCGGATGATAAATGGGAATGCTCTTTGACCACTGTACCAATAGATCTTCAAGTTGAGGGAGTATCTTGGGCATGCTTGCTAGCATTGGGCATTCAAAAATAGCTAGCTTCTTGAGCTGAGGGAATGATACAATGATGAAAATCATGTGGGATTTGTAAGATTTGGGCTAGGGATTGGAGATGGCACGAAGAGGATTTGGGGGAATTCTGGAGCGTTCCTCACCGATCCAGTCTCTCTGTTCTGAGTTATATTTTGTTTGTACACTTACATTTTAGACCCTACGGAGTCCTCTAATTACATTATTTATACACCAACACTCCCCCTCAAGATGGGGAGAATATGTCGTACATACCCATCTTGGTACAAAACATGGGAAAAGTTTTTTTCGGGAGTCCTTTTGTAAGTATATCTGCTACTTGACTGGCTGAAGTTACATATGGTAGGCAAATTATCCCTCTATCGAGCTTCTCCTTGATGAAATGATGATCAATCTCTATGTGCTTGGTTCGGTCATGCTGAACAGGGTTATTTGCAATATCAATGGCAGCTTTGTTATCAGAGTACAACATCAGAGGTTTGTACTTGTACAACCGCAGCTCTGCTAGGAGGATCTGCAACCATAATAACTCACATATGCCATGAGCCATAGATCTAAACTCAGCTTCTGCGGTAGACTGAGCCACCACACTTTGCTTTTTACTTCGCCATGAAACTAGGTTTCCACCAACAAATGCACAGTAACCAGATGTTGAGCGCCTATCATCTAGGGAACCAGCCCAATCAGCATCGGTATAACACTCAACTTGCAAGTCCCCTTGTTTGGTATATAAGAGGCCTTTTCCTGGGCACCCTTTAAGATACCGTAGGATCTTATTTACAGCCTCCATATGAGTTGATTTTGGGTCATGCATGTATTGGCTAACTACACTCACAGCAAAGGCAATATCTGGACGGGTGTGAGATAAATATATTAACTTTCCAACTAGTCTCTGGTAGCGCTCTCGATCCACTGGTGTCCCAACATCACTACATAACCGATGATTTTGCTCAATAGGTGTAGCAGCAGGTCGACAACCAAGCATACCAGTTTCCTTGAGCAGATCCAAGATATATTTTCGCTGTGAGAGAAAAATACCCTTCGACCCTCGTGAGACCTCTATACCAAGAAAATATCTTAATTGTCCCAAGTCCTTCACTTCAAACTCATGCGCAAGATGATACTTCAGCTCTGCAACTTCCTTGGAATCATCTCCAGTAATCACAATGTCATCGACATACACTATCAAGATTGCAACCTTGCCATTAATATGCTTATAAAATAGTGTATGGTCAACATTACTTTGAAAATAACCCCTTTTTAGCATGGCATGTCTAAACCGATCAAACCAAGCACGTGGTGATTGCTTTAAGCCATATAAAGAACGATGTAGGTGCAATACCTTTCCAACAGTTTTACTTGACTCAAATCCAGGCGGTATATGCATGTATACTTCTTCTTGGAGATCACCATAAAGGAAAGCATTCTTCACATCCATCTGGTAAATATCCCAATCAAGGTTTGCAGCACATGATATAAGTGTCCTTACTGAATTCATCTTCGCCACAGGTGCAAAGGTCTCTTCATAATCGATTCCATATGTTTGTGTGTAGCCTTTTGCCACGAGCCGGGCTTTATACCTATCCACCTTTCCCTCAGGGGTGTGTTTAATAGTGAATACCCACTTACATCCTACTGGTTGCTTACCTGGTGGTAGATCCACAAGCTCCCAAGTCTCATTCTTCTCCAAGGCTTTCATCTCATCAAGCATTGCTCCCTTCCAGTCTGGGTCCTCTATAGCTATGTTCCAGTTTGATGGTATGGAAACAGAGTCTAAAGAGGCAATAAAGCTTTTGAAGGGTGGAGTGCAATATTCATAGGAAATGAAATTAGCTATATCATGTTTATAATCTTTGAGGTGTCCAGGAATGTTTCGATTTCTTGTAGGTTTCCTCATAGCAATAGGTAGATCATTTTCAGGAGCAAGGATAGATAATTGATTATCACTCTGCCTGATGGTGCTAATAGGAGCAACATGACTAGAGAGGTTATTGTTAGTACCTGGGTCCTCATGCATGTCAAGCTCACCATCTTGTGAAGGAAGTGAAGAGTCTCCTGATGCATCTTGCATGTCTCCATGATCAGAACCATTATTACACCCATCGCTATTTGTCTCCTCCCCCTGATTTCGGACATCATCTAAAGTGGGTAAACCATCTGAAGTGGAAACATGAATAGGGATTAATGGAGATCCTTTAGTACCACTCTCCCCTTCCTGCTGCACTTCAGATGGGGATAAGGCAATGCCAGTGTCATTGGTTGAGCCATAATATGATTCATGTTCACGGAATGTCACATCCATGCTCACAAAAAACCGGCGCTCCGAAGGACACCAACACCGGTAACCCTTTTGAGAAGGAGAATAACCCATGAAAACACATTTGAGATCACGTGGATCTAATTTTCCAACAGAGTTCCTATAATCATGCACAAAGCAAACACACCCAAAGACCTTTGGAGGAACTCTCAAAATCATTAGATTTAAGAAGACACTCAGCAGGGGTCTTATGGCCAAGAACCCGAAGAGGCATACGGTTTATCAAGTATGTTGCAGTTTTTATTGCCCCCACCCAAAGACATTTAGGCATGTTCATGGTAAACATAAGTGAGCGTGCAACCTCAAGCAAATGTCTATTTTTACGCTCTGCAACACCATTTTGTTCTGGAGTGTTAACACATGTAGTTTGATGTTCAATGTCGTTTGAGGCAAGGAACTGTCCAAACTCCTGGTTAATATATTCCGTACCATTGTCTGACCGTAAGATTTTAATAGTTGCCCCATGTTGATTTTTAATAAGAGCACATAAATCTTTAAAAACCGAGCACACATCACTCTTATGCTTCAGGAGATAAAGCCAAGTGTAGCGACTAAAGCAATCAATAAAAGTTACAAACCATCGATGCCCAGAAATTGAACGAACCTCACAGGGTCCCCAAACATCTGAGTGAATCATTTCAAATGGTTTGCCACTTCTTAATCCTATACTAGGATATGAACCCCTTGTATGTTTAGCCAATTCACAAGCATCACATACAAGGATCTCCCTAGGACACAATTTGAAAAGAGAGGGGTAAATACGAAACAGTGCAGCAAAAGAGAGATGCCCAAGCCTGCGATGGTATTGTAGTAGTTCTTGACTAGGAGACAAGCATAACGCAAAAGCAACTTCATCACTTCCTTCATCAAGATAGTAGAGTCCATCATGCACGGTCCCAGTCCCCAATAGTCTCCCTGTCCCTAGCTCCTGAAAAGCACAACAAGTAGGATCAAACCAACCTCTACAATTGAGAGATTTAGTAATAGAGCTAACTGACAAGAGGTTGACTGGAAAATTAGGAACATGCAAGACAGGAGATAAGGACAATGTCTTGGTGCACCTAACAGATCCACGTCCTGTGATAGGTGCCATGGATCCATCAGCTACACGTACCTTGTCCTTACCTGAACAAGGTGTATAGGAAGTGAATATATTTGAAGCTCCTGTCATGTGGTTTGTAGCTCCTATATCAATAATCCAAGATTTTGATTGTGTTGTAACATTGTGGGCCTGGTGAGGTGTCATACCTTTGTGTGAAGTAGCATGGAAACTAGATTCAACTGTAGAGGAATCCTGGGAGGAATACAAGTCTTCTGAGAGTCTAAGCTTGGAGGTGAAATCCTCAAGAGCTCGCACATCTATCACCGGTAGCCCCCCCTTGGATGTAGTGAGGTTAGCTTGTCTTTTATGAGCTCCCTGACCTCCCCCTGGCTGAGACTTTCCTTTTTCCCACCAAGTTGGATAGCCATGCAGCTCAAAACATGCATCCTTTGTGTGTCCAGGCCTTTTGCAATGGTTGCAAAAAAGTTTGCTTTTATCTATTTTACCAAAGGACTTAGGAGCACGATGAGCTTGTATGGATAGGGCTGCACGTGCATCTGATTTTTCTTGACCATGCTCCTTGGGTTGAGCAAGACGAGTCTCCTCCTCAATCACACTGGAAATGATATCGTCAAGGCTTAGCCATTCAGTCTTGGAGAATATAAGCTGACGACGGAGATCAAACTCCTGATTTAGGCCATCGAGGAAGAGCTTGCCCACAAACGGTTCAAACCAGGTATGGTGAACAGTCATGTCATTCTTATCAACAGGCTCAAAAGGGTGGTAATAATGCAACTCCCTGTACAATCTCTTCATCTCACCTGCATACTCAGTCACTGATTTCGAGCCTTGCTTCAAGTTAGTCAACTCATGCATGATGCGAGTAGCCTGCATCTTATTTGACTTTCCTGAAAATTGCTTCTCCAAAGCTTTCCACACTTCAAATATAGTAGTCATAGTCTCAACTTGTTCTCGAATAGGTGGTTCCATGCTTCCTAATAACTAGACCAACACTCTATCATTAATCTGTTTTGTGCTAGTGCCACTTTTCAGTTTCTCTTCATCAGCGCTAAGAAATTCTTCATAGCCATGAGAACTCAGAATTAACTGGGCATGACGCGCCCAGCTGATGTAATTGCTCAGTCCAGCCAACTTTACTGGATTAGGCTCAAGTGCATACTTGATTGCTTCAGGAACCACTTTGAGTTGTTTCTATTGCTGCTCAAATACTTTGCTTAAAATCTCATACAACTTATCCACACTAGAATCCCTTGATTTCTCCTTGGTTGGATCTGCCATGACTCACTACAACCCAACCAGGAGCTAGTCACACAGGACTTGATTTTGCAGCACTCCGCTAGCAACAGTACACTAGTACAAAATGTTGATGGCAAGTAGATGTACTTCTACGAGTTGCTCTCAAATGCACACAGGCACGAGCAGAGTATTTTAATCCGGACACCCAGCAATACGAGCTTTCCAGCGGCACTAATCACAATTGTCCAGAGGAAGGCGCACACACTATTTTCTTCTCACACATATGACCAAATGCAGTGACAAAGAAAAGTGAATTGTACTTGTATGCACGCCTGACCAAATCTCACGGGACTAGACCAGGAGAAGCACCAAATGCACGCACCACTATCAATCAGCTAGCCTTGCAATCAATCGGACACCTAGCAAGCTAGCTTACTGCTTGGACATGGGCGACGCAGCATCACCAAGTAATTTCCTGATGGACCAGCCCAAGCATACAACATCCAGCGCAGCCGCACCAGACGGTGGTCGGCGATGCGGCAGGCAACAGTACGCCGGTCGTGGCGCTCCTTCCGCAGCTTCGAGAGAACAGCGGCCGCCGGCGTACGACGGAGATGGGTGCGCAGCAACCAACACCCACAGCCAGAAATCACGGCGACACAGCGCCTCAACCAGCCGCCACCAAGATCAAAATCACATCAGATTAACCTGCCCTGATGCCATGATGAAAATCATGTGGGATTTGTAAGATTTGGGCTAGGGATTGGAGATGGCACGAAGAGGATTTGGGGGAATTCTGGAGCGTTCCTCACCGATCCAGTCTCTCTGTTCTGAGTTATATTTTGTTTGTACACTTTACATTTTAGACCCTATGGAGTCCTCTAATTACATTATTTATACACCAACATACAACAGCTACTTGTCCTGCCACCTCCTGGTGCCATCTCTGTAGCTTAGGCATGTAGTAAAGTAGCATGGTTTCTAGCTTAGGAAAGGAGGGTGGTGGAGAAATAGAGAATTCCCCCTTGTCTGTATCATCATTACGAACGCATATACTTGTCAAACTATCCATTCTATGCAAATCCAAGTATTGGAGAGAGGGCAGCTGCCAGAATGGTGGGAGATCCTTGCAGTTGTTGCATCTACTCAAACAAAGACCAATGAGATGTCCCAACAGTGTAGAGCTGTGCACCCATGATGTTAGCACCAGCATTAGATAAACATAAACCTTCAAGCCTTTTGTGAGGACGATGGGCCTCTAATATTCCTTCTGCCCTAGTATCTTCTTCATATCCAACATCTCTCTCAGGTCCAGACAGAGGTCGATACCAACCGAGTGATAATCGCTTCAAATTATGCTTGGCGGACATATTGCCTTGTTTAGCATTTTCTGCACTATGCACTTTTCTCAAGTCGGTCAAAGCAAGAGCACTGCCTAGATTCAAATCTTTCAGTTGATCAATTCCACGACCTACATCGTCACTATCAATGACAGAACTCGTCAATGTCTGTAGAGAATTCAGTTGACCAATACTTCGTGGCATGTACTTCAAACTAAAACACCGATCGAGGAAGATGTGCCGAAGACTGCTCATATATCTAATGCCTTCTGGTAAATTCTCAAGGTATGTACAACCAATGAGCTTCAATGTTTGCAAGCTATACAACATGGTAGTGGCTTCAGGCAATGCAGATATATCGGAATCAGAACAATCCAGATAACGAAGATGTTTCAAGTTTGTCATGTGTGTACTGATTGAGAATATCTTCAATGCTCGCAAGGACATGAATTTTGACAGGGCCATACTCAGAGACTTGCTCGTATCCCAAGGAGACTCCCCTCGGTCTAATATTGTGCGGGCTCGAGGAGCTAGAATTTTCTTCATGGCTGCAGTAGTATGTTACTGACATAATCAAATGATAGATGTCAAACCTTATGCTGTAATGAACTAGCATGGATTTCTTGATGTGATGAAGATCCTTCGAGAATGGAGCAATCATTTCCACTTACGGATTCAGCAAGATCATGCATGAGATCATGCATCTTGCAAGTAGTTGGTTGATGGATGAACCCATCTTGAAATCTGGAGAGCAGTTCCCTGTCAATCTCCACATCTTGGAGGAAACATCTCCAAACTAGCAAATCAAATATTTGTTGGCCTCTTGTTTCTGACGCAATAAAGTCATTTGCCATCCACAACTGGATTAACTTTTCTTTATCCAATGGACTATCCTTGGGGAAAATGGCACAGAGGGAAAACATATTTTTGCTTCTGATGACAAGTGATCATAGCTTAGTTGTAGTGCAGGTACGATCTTAGTTGTGAGGACATCATTCTTCCAGGCATCACTATCCAGAACAGAAAACCACTGACTGTGATGCTTCAAACAAAGTAAAGCTGCTATGGTCTTGATAGCAAGAGGCAATCCCTTACACTTGTGGACAATACTCTTAGCAATTGAAATCATTTCCTCTTGCTTTTCGACTCCCCTTCCGAATGTGTTTCGATGAAAAAGCTCCCATGACTTATCCTCATCTAGAAGTGATATCTGATGTGGAGGAAGTGTGCCCATTATAGAAGCAACTTGATTGCTGCGGCTTGTCACAATTATAGCACTGCCTGAGACGGCATGTGAGCATAGCAAAGATCTCATGTCATCCCACTTTTGTCTATCTTCATTCCAAACATCATCCAGCACTAGAAGGTACCTTTTCTTGCCCAAAACTCCATGAAGTTCCTTGCGCAGTGCCTCCATCTCGGTGAAATCAGACTTCTTCATCGTTGCTACTTGTATTATAGATCGGGTTATTTCTTCGAGTACGAACTTGTCCGAGACACAGACCCATATGACCAACTCAAAATGATGTGCCACTCTCAATGTGGGTTATAAACAAACTCGGGCGAGACCTAACTTTTAACCCCAGAGCTCAAGACCGAGTGCTCAAGTAGCAGCACCATCGGAATCACTCGCGTGTTGTCGTCGCCACTTTTCCGTGATCCAAAAGGTACATGGGACGTCCGACCGCCGTCACTACACAACCATCCTCTCTATGTCTCCATACTCCCTCCAACAGGTGAAAAGTGTGCATATAAAAAATATTGTATAAATTATGAAGTGAAGTAAAAAAGGCATTAGAAAGATGCAAGACATTATCTCTCTCCTCTTTAATTACCCAATCGCCAATGAGCTACTACCTCGGTCCCGGATTACTAGTCCCGGAGACCAAATTTGTAGGGCAGTGCTTAAAGCCCATAATATCACACTTTAGTTAAGCCCAGTGGTTGGCTATAGTTAGTGCATGTAGAAATAAAGAATACCATGTGTAGAACGTTAGTGGTTTTGATTAGAGCATGGTTAATAATACAACCGACTGCTGGCTATAACAGATTGCCATGTCATTTACAGCCAACATGAATGCGAGGACACGACTCCATATCCTATCTAAACACAATACAACTACAAGTCCAACTATAACCTACCTTGTACACTATATTCGACAAAACCCTAACAAACTCCACCTTGACGAATATTCTCCACCACCTTGAATTCGTCCATGTGTCAAACTTCCATGTACATTGGACTTGAGCCTATCCCATGAGCACCGCTGCTACCCCAAGACTTCATGTGACTCCACCTACAACTTGTAGACCCTCTTTTTCTTGACCACAGTCAACACTTGAGCAAAATTAAGTTCCTTGTTACTCTAGTCCGTGCTCCCAACTTCCAGAGTATCCGTCAACGCCATCACACACCGATCACTGACCTGCGTGAAAATGAACTCACATATTGGGTGTCACACATAAGAGTTACCTGAACTTAACATCACCGCTCCTTTCTTGACTGCCTGTCTGAAAATTGAAGGAATTTCACCATTGCTTGTAGTCATCCCAAGTCAAATTTACAGTTGTCTCACCACATGTATGACCACCAGAGCCCTGGCCCGTCTCCATGCCTCGTGCGTACCGCACGCCTCGCTGCTATTACCGCGTCGAGCCTCCACTGTCCCGGTCGAGTCTCAAGGGTCGCGAACCCACACCACTCAACCCCACTACAGAGTACCACCGACCATCACCGACCGATGATGAGTTTCACGCTTCCATCAGACCACTGGGCTCCAGTTCGAACTACGGGTCCCTCGCTTTTTCCCACTAAATAGGCTTCGATTCTCTGGATCCCTACACCGTAACCTCTCAATCCAGCTCCACCTTCAACATGACTCCATGGTAGATGATCAGTCCACCCTCGCGTCCCGTCGACTTCAAGCTCCGTGTGTACACCACCTTGAATCAACCCCACGCCATAGTCTTGTCGAAGTCACGCAAGCCCTCGGGGCCTATGCCACGTGTTTCAACGCCCCAGAAGTCGGTCACCATCAGCATCACGCTCCTACGTCGTCATCGCCGATCCCACCACCGTCTTCTGTACCAACCGACTCGCGTCGATCCGTTAGATTATCTAGTCCGACCAAGCCGAACTCGTTCGACTGCATGACACGCTCGAGGCTCTCAAATCGTCTTCCATGAATTTCCATCCATCACATGATAATTCCATCTTAGGTGAATTGACTTCCGGCAACGCCTTTAAGCATCCCTATTGTACCAACAAATCTTTCACCTTTGTCTGCCATAACCCAAGGTTTTCAGTTTCATGAACTTCTCCACCTCAAACCTGGAACCCGTTGACGTCCTGGTTCTTCCTACAGCTGACCCTGTGAAAAAATTATCTGAGCTTTCCACACGATGCCCCAAGTACACAAACAAAACCTGATGAGGTACACCCGTGTGTACTAATAGCAAAATCCAACCAATCTTGGTCTTCACGTGTAACCGCTCCAGGCACAACTCCAATACTAGCAATTGCCTTGTCAATGCCTCTATTGCTAATTCCCGATGGATGTATCAATGGATATTTCCTTTGCTCGATTTGATCTGCCTCTCGCCATGTCAACATGAGGTCCAAAACAAATCTCGCATCAGCCCCTCACGCACATGTTTCGGCCTAAACTCTGCCCAGCAGCCTGCTTCCGCTCGACCTTGGGCCGCACGCCACTTGGCCCATCTAGCTACTTTAACGCAACATGCAATACGCCATCGTGTCTGCGTACAGCTGCCCCCACGCGTTCCCGATCGATCGAAGAATCGTGTCTTCGGCAGATGCTGCTTTGCTGTTTCTTCTTGTGTTGGATGTGCTGTTGCAACTAATTACATTTCTTCCTGTGTAGACAATCTTCATTGTAGTATCATGCAGCCTTAGAACTGCAACGCACATTGACAATGAGAAGCACAGAGGTTGCCACATGAAAATCCTTACACTTTTCTCCAGAAAAGTACAGAAGTAGTAGTAGTTGTATTTCAGTAATCAAGCAGAAGAGGATATTTGAAGGAGCATATACATATATGTATAAAACACATAGAGAATATGGAGCAGTTTATCTGACAGGTTAACTAATGCATATTGCACTGACTTTGTGTGGCACAGAACTGAGCATCTCAGTCACTAGATTCTTTCATACAGTAACAGTGATTACTTGAAGACTGATCAAGTAGTATACATTGACAGAATTTCAGCCCATAAAGACAAAGCTATGGCCATAGTCTGCTATGAGAAGAGAAAAAAAACGAGTACTCCCTCCGTTCCGAATTACTTGTCGCCGGTATGGATGTATCTAGATGTATTTTAGTTCTAGATACATCCATTTCTGCGACGAGTAATTCGGAACGGAGGGAGTATAATCTATGAGTGGCTGGAAATTCAGTCCTAACCGTTGCAGCTTGCATAGCAGATCAACAATGTTAATAACACTTGTGGAGGAACTAAGGCAAGGTTTCCATGCCAACTGATACAAGCGCTTCCGAGTTTTGACATCCAATCTAGGTAGGTATGTTGCACTCAACAAATACATCAATCCTGGAACGCCACACATAAATAATCCCATGAGGCTGGCATCTCAATCAAAGATCAATGTGAGCTAATGTGAATTTCAATCTCACCGCCAAGTCTTGCCTCTCGAATTACTTTAGCCTTAACCAAATCATGGTAAGCGCCTCCTCTTGAGAAGGCTCCCTCTAAATGGGGGCAGCCCATGACCCATAGGTCCTCGAGGGCAGGGAGCTGCTGCAGGAGTCCCTCCGGTAGTGTCTCTACCCTTGGGCACCACACCATCTTCAACATCCTGAGTGTCGTGACTCCATACATTCCATCTGGAAATGCCACCAGCGCGTTACACCCACTCAGAGTGAGATGTGTCAAATTTTTCACATTCCCAAGAATTGTTGGCATGGACACCAGCTTGGGACAAGAACAGATGCGCAATATTTCAAGAGATGCAGGCAACTTTGGTACCTCCACCAAATTCTTGCAGTCCATAATGTCAAGATACCGGAGTTGAGGAAGCAAGACATTTTCGTCATCGGATATGGTTGATGGAAGTGAACCAGTTAAGTTGGAACAACTAATCAAGTTTAGATATCGAGGACGATTCAAGTTTCCAAGTTCTACCACTGGCCATTGTACTGTATTATTGTTGCCTCTAATCCAGATTGTTTCAACAAAACCAAAATGTTTCCATATATTCCTCTGTCTTTGAGATTGTTCTGCTAAGAAAAGAAATTTGCAATCTACTATATCCAAGTTCTTAATAAATCTGGAAGGTACTCTTTTCAGCTCCTCTTCAAAGCGCTCTACATTGTCCTTCAAACCTTTGAGATTCAGTGTCACATATGAGTCACCAAGCCCCGAGAAATGAAGGTCCTGAGGCTGCCAACCAACTATAGGTTCCACTGAAATGATGCCCTTGCACTCAAGATTAGATTGCACGGACAGATTAATCAAATGGTACACGGGAATGGCGCTTGCCCACTTTATCAGCAGATCTTCAAGCAGCGGGAGCATCTTGGGCATGCTTCGTAGCATTGGGCATTCAATAATTTCTAGCTTCTTGAGCTGAGGGAGTGATACAACCGCTGCTTGTCCAGGCACCTCTATGTGCCATCTCTCTAGCTTAGGCATGTTGGAAAGCTTCATATATTCCAATTTAGGAAAGAAGGGTGGTGGAGTAATACATGATTGCCCACTGTCTGTATCATCATCACCAACACATATACGTGTCAAATTATGAAAACCTTTCAAACTCAGGTACCTGAGGGAGGGACAGTTATATAATGGGGGGAGATCCTTGCAGTTCTTGCAGCTAATCAGATAAAGTTCACTAAGATGTTCCAACAGTGTAGAGTTGTGCATCCATGATGACAATTTAGCACCTCTATAATTAGATAACATTAAAGCTTCAATTCTTTTATGAGGACAAAGGGCCTCTAATATTCCTTCTGCACTGGCATCTACCTCATACCCATCTTGTGTGCTATAAGAAGGTCCATTTTCCCAATCAAGTGACAATCGATTCACATTATGCTTGGCAGACATATTGCTTTGTTTAGCATTTTCTGCACTATGCACTTTTCTCAACTTAGTCAAAGAAAGAGCACCACTAAGATTCAAATCTTTCAGTTGATCAATTCCACAACCTACATCACTATCACAGACATAATTTGTCAATGTCTGTAGAGAATTCAACTGACCAATACCTTGTGGCATGCGCTCCAAACGATGACACCCAAAGAGGAAGATGTGCCGAAGATTGATCATATATCTCATGCCTTCTGGTAATTTCTCAAGTTTTGTACATTGAGTGAGCTTCAGCGTTTGCAAGTTATACAACATTGTAGTGGCTTCAGGAAGTGAAGATATAGCTGAGCAAGAACAATCTAGATAGCGAAGATGCTTCAAGTTTGTCATTTGTGTTATGATTGAATATGTCTTCAATGCTCGCAGTGACATGAAGTTTGACTTGGCCACACTTAGAGGAGTCCCATACCGAGTCTCAAACCACCACTCACTTTGGACTAATATTGTGCGGGGCCGAGGAGCTAAAATTTCCTTCATGGTTGCAATGGTGTTATTACTGACATGATCAAGTGATAAATGTCGAACCCCATGCTGCAATGAACTGGAATATGTGGATCCTTGAAAAATTTCTTCACATGATGAAGACTCTTGTATACTGGAGCAATCATTTCCGATTACGGAGTCAGCGAGATCATGCATGAGATCATGCATCTTGCATGTGACTGGTCGGTGGATGAACTTGTCTCCAAATCCAGAGAGCAGATGCTCTGGAATGTCCACATCTAATTGAATAAAACATCTCCAAACTAGCACATCAAAGATTTGTTGGCCTCTTGTTTCTGATGCAATAAATTCATTTGCCATCCAGAGCTGGATTAACATATTTTTATCCATTGGGTTATCCTTGGGGAAAAGAGCACAGAAGGAGAAGCATATTTTTGCTTCGGATGACAAGTGATCATAACTCAGCTGTAGTGCAGGTACAATAGCAGTAGATGTGAGGATGTCGTCTTTCCAGACATCACTATCCAGAACAGAAAACCACTGATTGTGATGCTTTGAACGAAGTAAAGCTGCTATGGTCTTGATAGCAAGAGGCAACCCCTTACACTTGTGGGCAATGTTCTTTGCAACTGAAATCAATTCCTCTTGCTTTTCCGCTTTCCTTCCAAATGTGTTTCTGTGAAAAAGTTCCCATGACTGATCCTCATTTAGAAGTGATATGTGATGTGGAGGAAGCGTACCCATGATAGAGGCAACTTGATCGCTGCGGCTTGTCACAATTATAGCACTACCTGAGCCAGCATGTGAGTTTAGTAATGATCTCATAGCATCCCATTTATGTCCATCTTCATTCCAAACATCATCCAACACTAGGAGGTACCTTTTGTTGCCCAAAACTTCACGAAACTCCTTCTGCAGTGCCTCCATCTGAGTCAAATCACACTTTTTCATTGTGGCCACTTCTATTACAGATCGTACTATTTCTTCAATAACAAACTTGTCAGAGACACATGCCCATAAGACCAACTTAAAATGATGCTTCACCCTTTGATCATTGTGCACAAGTTGGGCAAGGGTAGTCTTACCAATTCCCCCCATACCAACTATGGGGAGCACCATGACATTATTATCGTTATTGTTCTGGTGGTCGAGCAATATCTTCACTACTTGTTCCTTCTCATCTTGTCTGCCCACAATCTCTGATTCATCGACTTGAGAGTGTGTCTGCGGAAGATCAACACTTGGTGCCTCGACATGTTGGAGGAAGTGAAAATTGTTCATCTCCACGACTAGTTCATCTATCATTTCCAGGGCATCCTTCATCTTCCTGCTCATGGAAAGACGAAAAATAACCGGGCTATTGGCGGTGAAGTAGCTCAGTACCTGGAATGAAACAAATAAAAAAGATATTAAAAGGATTCCATTTCCAAATCCAAACCTTAAATTGAATTTGAATAGCTTCAATTATAAATTAAAACATTATGTTGAAATTATGCAAGAACGTGTGCAGCAAATATTGAAGTATTTGAGGACACATGACAGACTGACTTATGTGAATCTTAGATCAAGTCCTGCTCTTGTGTTCTTATGTTTTGTTGCCTGTAAGGAGGTCCCAGCGAGCATAGGAATTTGTTTACAGTCTAACCAAACTTCACCTTACAAGTGAAAATATAGTGCATAGGAATTTGCAGGATTAAACTGCTCCCGGACGGGGCTGGACTTTGAACAAAGTCAGCCTGTAAATGTAAATCTATGTGATGCTTAGATCTAGTCCTGCTCTTGTGTTCTAATGTAAATGAACTCATCATTGATGTAAATGCTTAGATTAAATCCAGTAGCTCAGAAAGTTTACAGTCTAACGAAAAAGCTCATGATCCAGGTATGTAAAGGAACAAGTTGCTTTCACGGTAAAAATAACTATAGAAACAAAAAACTGAAAGACTTGTCAAGACCCCCATTGTCAATATAAAGAATCAAACATATCTTTACATGTCACACCCCTAATAAGGAAAAGAAAATTTCAGTGACATGGGATAGTAAGTAAGAAAATATCTTCACTAAACAAAAGATCGAGGAAACTTGTTCGGCTAAAAGAATGGAGTAATTGTCGCTTAGAGTTGAAGAACATCTTCCTAACGATAGACAGTGAGGTGTGGAAGCCTTCATGCTAATCTGATAAAGGCATAGATATGGTAGTGTGCAAAAAGATCGATCATATAATGCAAATTCTGAAATCTCATGGACTCATTTGTTTTCAACCATCCGCATCACATAATGAAGATAACCTCTTTCTTACATGCTGCTATATTTGTTTCAAACCTTTAAGCTTGGGGGAGTTGACGAGTGCAAATTATGTGACTATTTTGATATTATTTTTGTGCCTACTCGGTAGGCTTTGTGCAATTTTACCACATCCGCGCACTTCTTTTTGTCATGTTTTCTCAGGTAACACTTTTTGAATCAAATAATACTTTCTGGAAGAAATCCCATGAAAATGGTAGTGAAATACGCATTTAATGTGATAATCATCTATCATAAGTGGAGGGGGCAAGAGGACGAAAGGAGGAGGCGTTGCGCCACCCCTAGAGCAAAAGATGGCGTATCATACGACCGCGACCGCTTGTATGAGTGGTCATATGGAGTGCCATCGCCGTCACCTCATCCACTATTTTCACCCTGTGGAATCTGATCAGGGACCAGACACACACAGAAACAAGAAACTCGTCTAGAAGGAGGAACCTTAGCCTCCGGAGCAATCCAGAGGGAGGAATTGGCAAGGAGGAGGCTGCCGCCTCCCCCACAATCACAAGGGGGGCTTCAACATCATCACCACTGTCACTATCATCATCATCCACTTCCTACTCATTGTAATCTCATGAACCCTAGTGGGGACAACTTGTGTGTTACATGTGTGAATCATTCATGTTTGCCATCACTAGTGCTATGATGTTTGTTGCCTTTATGAGTGAGTAGTTCTCCTAGTTCTTCGGGATATGGATGAACCATAGCGTGTAGTAGATCGTTTGATACTAGGATCTAATATCCTCTTTGCATGTCTATGTTAATGATCTTCTTCATGTTGGGTGAAATCGATCATCCAGTGTATGCCAATTTTGGACAGAAGGTTATTGCTGCTGGCGGATCGGCTGGTTGTCGCGGTGGGTGGCGTGCCATGCCTCATCTCCCTTCGTCCCGGACCGTTGCAGCAGTGGGTAAAACAAAGACCACCTTAGGCTGTGTCCACGGGGACCTTTTTCCTATTAATCACGGTGTGGTAACCGGAGTGGGGCGTATGTGATACGGGGTTGCCGAGTTTATACACGTATCCCGGCTGTGTCCACAAATAGAAATATGCGAAGTGGCTTAGGAATCTGACATAGCATTGTGTCTAGATACCGCTATAGATGCATGCTAGAGGGGATTCCGGACTCCCTAGGAATGCTTTAATCATATTGGTTTCAAGACTCATTTGCTACCCTCTGTATTTACTTTCATTGCAATATTTACCTTTATGCTTTCTACACCGTTTCTATTATAATACTACTGCTTTAGATCACTCTCAACTTGCAGGCACAATATTTAAAAGACGCCGATAAGTGTCACACGTGTGGGCGTTAGGGGGGCTGCCCACACATTTTGTGTGGTGTATAAGAGGAACAGCCCACACACCCATGTGTGGGCAAAAAAAGTAATGCCCACACACTTCTTTTTTCCCCTCCCGATCCCTCTCACACGCGTGCGTGTGGACGAAATAGATAATGCCCACACGCCCCGTACGTCAGGCCTCGTACCTCGTGGTCCCGCACGCCCGCATGACAGTCACCGCGCGTTCCGCAGTTGCCATGGTCCAGACCCTCGTCCATGTTCGTTTAACTGCAGTTGCCATGTCGCTGAACTTCGGTTGCCATGTCGGACAACTACAGTTGCCATGGTTGCTCAACTGCAGTTGCCATGTATGGTCTGATCTACTGCAGTTTCCATGATTACAAAAGTTTAGGAGTTGCCACCCACTAAACACTAGGCAGTTACCATCTAGCACTACAAAAAGGCATGGCAAAAAAAACATGTTCGGGTAAAAGAGAGTTGCCATGTGCTCACAAGCACCCTAGGGCAGTTGCCATGTAAAAGAAGGAGTTGCCATCTGCTTACGTGTACGCTACGGCAGTTGCCATGTACCATGCAAAAACACATGGCAACTCGGGTAAAAAGAGTTGCCATCTGCTTACAAGCAAAGCTAGGGCAGTTGCCATGTACCTGCAGAAACACATGGCAACTGCCAGCTTTGGGTGTGGGCTAGGAGACGAGCGTGTGGGCGAAGTGATAAACGCCCACACACCAGCCTCCTCTGCGTGCATGAAACAAGTGTGTGGGCGAATTGCTAAACGCCCACACACCAGCCCTCCGTGTGGTGAAAAAAAGGACGTGTGGGCGACCGGATGAATGCCCACACACCAGCTTAGTCCTACGTGTCACACAAAAACTGCTAGAACGCGCCAAGATTCATGCAGAATTGGTTGGACGAGGATCCATGCGTGTGGGTGAGTTGCCAGACGCCCACACGTGTGGGCGTTAGACTTTTCGTATTTAAACCATCCAGTATGCAAAAAAATGATTCTTGTGCTCCCTGTGGCATCGATACTCTTACTTTGAAAAGACTACAACAAAACCTTGTGCACTTGTAGGCTATAACCTGGCAGAACTTGGCCTCTGGCTCCTCCCGCGGCATGTCTGTGTAGTGCACACCGGCGAGGAGGGTGGTGCCGCATCGTTCTCCATTGGGGCGTCGTCGGCCTCTGTCTGCTGGACGGCCTGCCAGTCGGCAGCAATGGTGGCCATCTCCTTCTGCTCTGAGGAGAGGGTGTTCCAAAGGGCTTTGCAGCACGATGAGTCCATGGCGGGCGTGGTTGCGGAGAGGAGAAATGGACCGGAGGAGGATGACTGCAACTATGGCCGGGGCTTGAGTTTATAGAGCGGGCGGGAAGGCAATGGGTTGCGGTAGTGAGGTTAATGGTGGGCGGCGGATAGACAGATGGGTGGCGCCGGAGTAGATTCGCCGGCAACCGTATATCATTCATGTAGGGGCGATGGACCGACACGGTGTCGTTTTGAATGCGGAGCAGTCACGGAAAGCGGCACTCTCTCGGCCGGCATGCCGCTTCAATGTTGGCATCAATGAGAGTTCGTGTTGTGTGGCGTGAATGCGGTACTGATGCTGACTGTTTCGAACGGGAAGCGCACGCGGGCGACAATGGTTTTTTTATGGGCCCGGTTAGTTAGGGGTGGGCCTGGCTGCTGTCCGGACGCCCGCAACACCGTCTAGTTTGTCTCTGATTTATGAAAAAAACATACATTCAAACTGGCAAGCGAATTGATACAGGCTCGTGTTGGATGGTACAACATTAAATGGTTATGGATAGTTTGAGGATGGGCGTTGAGATTACTTAAAACGGAGCTTTGTCTAAAAAAAACCTTAAAACGGAGTTGGCCAGAGTGGTGAGATAAACTAGGATGAGGACGAACCTTGCGTGCCCTGGAGCAGCGGTGTCGGCGGCGGATCTGGGCGGCACGGCGGCGCAGGGCCTCATAGCGAAAGTCGTCGAGGACGTCGTCTGCCTTGTAGACAGCCGTCTTGAGGTCCACCATCCAGCGGCGGACGGCCGGGCTGGTGCGGCTTTTGGCGTCGGCGTCCAGCAGGATATCCTGAACGGCGGCGAGGTGGCGCTCAAGCTTCCCGCGGGACTTTTCCAGCCCCCACGCCCGCATCAACTCGCGCACCAGCTCGTTGCCGGCCTTGGCGGCCATGCTGCCCAGCAGCGGCATCAGCAGGGAGCCCATATCAGTCGCCGGCGCGCGGCAGGTGAGGTGGCACAGGTCAGTCGTTGCTCCGGTATGGTGGTGTCAGACCCCGGCGGTGGGAGTAAGATCTGAGGATAAACTCTCCTGATGTGGAGGCAAATGAACTAGGGGCCGTAGCGTTGAGAAATATAATAGCACATGATTGCAGAGGCTGTCATGTCATGTGGCCACTTGTTGTTGTATATGGTTAAAATGATTACGAACAAGCACTGATTCAAGGACCCGTGCAAATAGGTTTAATAATGCACATCGGTGTCATGAAATTAAGAAACTATAAGCTTGTTGATTAGTGCGGGTAACTACTGCATATATTCATTCATTTCGTGTCAACATTTTGGCGCTTTAGCTTTACCTACTCCCTTACCTATTGTTTAGTTTTCTTGTTATTTATTATACTTATAACCCAGCCGCCAGCTTTGAACAGCCTACCCTACAAGTAAACAACTACCGGGAATGGCTGTTGATTGATCATAGGGGAGATGACACTAACTACTCTTTCCGTCCCATAATATAAGACGTTTTTTGACACTAGTATAGTGTGAAAAAACATCTTACATTATGGGACGGAGAGAGTAGTAGTTTATTCTTACACATATACTTTCTCCATATCAAAATATAAGACATTTTTTATACAAAGGTAGTATGAAAAATGTCTTATATTTTGATACGGAGGGAGTATTCTATACGGAATTATATGTGCCATCCTATGATGCTGAAGTGAAAATATCACTAGCTAACTAATGTGCATTTGATGTGCTTCGCCGTTCCAATGATGTATCATCCGATCGAGAGGCCGGTTAGTAGGGATGTTGGCCGCTAGCTTCTTGTTCTCTTCCTAGCTAAGGTTAGTAATCCAAGCTCACAAAAAAGGTTAGTAGTCCACCTCTCAAGAGATTTAGAATATATGTAAATGAAGCTGATACTCCCTCCGATCCAAATTAATTGTCGCAGCCTCTATACAGCCTTTCTACAATGTTGTATATGGTATTAGAGCAGTTAGAATATATGTAAGGAGTCCCGCTTTGGTACAATCCCTACAATCCCCCACCCAAAACGTATAAAGGGCAATATGGACTTTTGACATGATATACCCACTTTTTATATATATGATAGGCTGTCCGCTAGAACGTATACCCTCTTCATACCCCCGCTTGGGCCGGCCCAGGAAGGTGGCCCCAGTAGCGCTGGCACCTACGATATAGTCGCTAAAAAAACAATTAGGAGCACCTACGATAGGCTGTCTGGGGATGGCTGCAGCTCCACCTTAGAAAGGGGGCTACTTACCAATCAACCTGATAGACGTTGGTGGCTAATAAAGAGAGTGCCACTTTAAGAACTAACTACAACACATAATCCTGGTAGATTTTTGGTTTTTTTATCTTTTCCTGGAAATTGTGAATAACTTCCCTAAAAAAGCGAGTAATTTTTTCAAATCCCACAATTGTTTTTCAATAACTCAAAAAACGTTTTAAAATTCAATTTTTTAAGACCTTGCTGACAGGAACTATTTTTAAAAATCCTAAATATCTTCTGAAAATATGCGGGCATTTTTTGGAATTTATAGAACAAAACTTGTTAATGGGAACATTTCGGAAATTCTGAGAAATTTTTAAAAACCGCGAACATTTTAAGTAATTCTTAAACATTTTTTGAGTTTTGAGAAAAATTGAAAACAGGAACAGTTTTTAGAAAACAATAACCTTTTCTGAAATTCTCGTATATTTTTGGAATTTATGAAAAAATAGGAAAACACGCGCATTTTTTGAATTAAAAAAATAGAACAGTTTGGGAAATACAAACAATTTCAAAAAACTAACATGTTTTTAAATTTCCAATTATTTTGGGAAAATGAACATTATTAGAGTGTTGAGGAAAAAATTGTGAACGGCAAGATTCTTAACATTCAGAACAATTTCTAGAAAAAGAATATTTTTTTGAAATCCTGTACATTTTTTGCATTTATAATTTTTTTGAAAAGGAACACTTTGTAAAATACTGAAGAACCTTTTAAAATCATGAGCCAAATTTTAATTTTCCAAAAAAAATTGAAATCACAAACAGTTTTGTAAAAGGAAAATAATTTGAAAAGAAAACATAGAAACGAAGAAGGAAACATGAAAGCAATTTAAAATAAACAAAAAATGAAAACAAGAAAAAGAAAGAGAAAAACGAAAAACGGAAAAGAAAGTAAACCTGGAAACCGTTAAAAGAAAAATAAAAAGCGGGAAGCCTCCCAATCTGACGCATTTTGCGGTTTTCATTGTTTTTTTCCTTTTTTTTCTTCTCCTTTTTGTTTTTTGATTTTATATTTTTTTCGTTTTTCTTCTCTTTTTTCATTAATTCATCTTTCTTCTTTTTGTATGTTATTATTATTTTTTGAAACCTTTAATAAAATATTTTTTGGAATACGAAAGTAGAAATTTGAAGTAGCTGTTATAAATTATGAATTTAAAATATTTTTCCTTCAAATATTTACTAAATGATTTGAAAACATTAATTGTTTGAGGCCTTCGTCACATCTTTTGTTTCATCACTTTGATTTGGTGGGGCTTAGTTGTTGGCTAGAATCCAACCCCCTAACCCCCATAGCTATGTATGAGAGTACAGGGACATTTCGTGAAATTCTATATCAACTTTTAAAATTTCTATTGAAAAAATAATATGCTATTCTAAAAAAAATTGCACAGGTTTAAAAAAGAATAATAAAGTTCAAGGAGAAAATCAATTAATAAAAAAGAGAAGAAAAACAAAAAAATAGAGAAGTAAAAATGCTTAGCCCTAGAAAATAAATAAATTCAAAAAAATATTCGCAAATATGAAAAATGCGGGCAAATTTGAAAAAGTGTTCGCATCTTCACCATGTGCATGCCCACCTGTTGACCAAAGTTGATGCCCACCTATTGACCACCTGTTGGCCAAGTTTTATTTCTAATAAGAGCATCATATTCATCATTCATAGCCATTTTCCATTTTCTGTCATTTAAAGCTTCCTGCAAATTTCTTGGCTCACCAGTGATTGTCAATCCTCCAAAACGATGTTTTAACTTTTCATACCTAACCGTACCATCTGTACCAACCCTAGATATGGCTAGCTCCAGTGCCGCCGCCGCCTTTCCTCTCATTCCCATCGCTGACAAGCTTCACCGTGGCAATTACCTGGTGTGGCGCGCGCAAGCCCTAGCCACCGTCCGAGGAGCGCAGCTGATCGACCACCTCAACCCCGAACATCCGTTCCCGAAGCCCAAGCTTGCTGACAAGGATGGCAAGCCAACCGATGTGCCCATGTGATGATCGCACTAGCGCAAGACTCTCAGGTGCTGAGCTTCATCTTCAACTTGATCTTAGCCCATGTCATGATCCAGGTCGCCCACTGCACCAAGGCCGCGGCGGCATGGACCGCCATCAGGGAGATGTTCCTCTCCCAGACGCAAGCCAACATCGTCAACACGCGGATCGCCCTCTCCAACACCAAAAAGGGCACCGCGACCATCGCCAACTACATCGGGCGCATGAAGGCGCTGGGCGACAAGATGGCTTCAGCAGGAAAGCCGCTCAACGATGATGACATGGTATCCTACATCCTCGCTGGACTAGACTACGACTACATCTCGTTTGTCTCTTCCATCTGTGCTGCGGGGACCGAACCAATCAAGGTAGCAGAACTCTACTCTCAGTTGATTGGCTTTGAAAAGCGCCTTGCTACGTTCGAAGGTGGCAACCACTCCTCCCAGTCCTCGGCCAACGCCATCTCCCGTGGCCGTGGTGGTTTCGGCCGAGGTGGAGGTGGCCGCGGAAATGGTGGTCGTGGCAACGGAGGAGGTGGACACGGCAACAGAGGCCGTGTCAATGGAGGTGGTGGCCGTGGCAATGGAGGCCGCGGCAACGGCAACGGAAACGGAGGAGTTGATGATCTTCCTGAAGTCACTTGCCAGATCTGCAAGAGGCAAAACCACACCGCCCTCGAATGCTATCACCGCTTTGACATCTCCTTCACCAAGAATGACAAGAGCGCAGGGTCGGCCACCACTTCTTCCTACGGGGTGGACACAAATTGGTACCTTGATACAGGGGCTACCGATCACATCACCAGCGAGCTTGAACAGCTGACGGTTCGCAACAAGTACAACGGCAATGAACAAGTCCACACTGCAAACGGAGAAGGCATGAAAATTAGTCATATTGGTCAATCTACTATTCGTACTCCAACTCATGATCTTCATCTAAAATACATCTTGCATGTACCTGATGCCACCAAAAATCTAATTTCCGCTCATCGTTTGTCCACTGATAATCACACCTATCTCGAAGTTCACCCAAGTTTCTTTTTTGTTAAGGAACAGGAACGAGGAAAACCCTTCTCCGGGGCAGATGTAGACGTGGTCTTTACCCCCTTTCATCGACTCCTTTGAGTTCAAGCAAGCAAGTTTTTGGCGTCAATAAACTGCCCACCGAGAGGTGGCATAGCCGGCCAGGACACCCTTCATCCACCATAGTGCGTCATGTCCTTAGCCAAAACAACATTCCTTTCTCAAGTAGTGAATTGAATAAAGAAGGTGTTTGTGGTGCATGCCAAATGGGCAAAAGTCACCAACTTCCTTACCCTAGTTCGATGAGTGTTTCCAAAGCTCCTTTAGAGCAAGTTTTTTCCGATGTATGGGGGCCTGCCCATGATTCTATCAATAAGAAAAACTATTATGTCTCATTTATTGATGATTACAGTAAATTCACAAGGATATATCTCCTTAAACACCGATCTGAAGTGTTCAAAGTTTTTCATGAGTTTCAAAATCTTGTTGAAAGGTTATTCAATAAGAAAATCATCACTATGCAAACAGATTGGGGTGGCGAGTATGAGCGCCTTAATTCCTTCTTTCGCCAGTTAGGAATTACTCGCCATGTCTCCTGTCTGCATGCTCACCAGCAGAACGGATCAGCTGAAAGGAAACATTGATACGTTGTTGATGTAGGCCTCTCCCTCTTAGCTCATGCTTCTATGCCCTTGAAATTCTGGGATGAAGCTTTTCTTTCGGCCACATATCTGATAAACTGCACCCCTAGCAAAGTGATTAATTTTGAAACTCCATTAGCTCGTTTGTTTCAAGAGAAACCAAATTACCATTCACTTCGCGTTTTTGGATGTGCCTGTTAGCCAAATCTTCGTCCATACAATTCCAAAAAATTAGCCTTCCATTCCAAACTGTGTGTATTCCTTGGATACAGCAACCTTCACAAAGGTTTTAAGTGCCTAGACGTTGCTGCCGGACGCGTTTGTATATCTCGTGATGTCATATTTGATGAGACAAATTTTCCCTTTGCGTCCTTAAACCCAAATGCAGGCACCCCTCTTCGTTCCGAAATACTGTTGCTTCCTGAAACATCTCGCTCTGATACCATGAAAGAATTGGTTGAAGTGTATGCCTTTGGCAGGGACGCGCTGCGTGTTATATAGAGATCGATAGGTCATAGGGTTTGGGGTTCGGTAGAGCTGGATTGATCCTCAAGAAAGGGTATACAAGATGAGGATAAATCCTAACTACCTAACCACCTGATTACAAGTTAACTCACGCAACAGCAGATCCTACCAGAAGTATGTACGGCTTATAATTAATTATACCGTATATACATATACAATACTTTCTAACAGACCCTACACAGCCACACGGTTCTGGAAAAACCGATGTGTGCTCGATGGGCTTCCTTCGGTCTTGGCAAAACCGGTGGACTCATCGCCGACAGCACCCTCTGACATCTGCAAGGTGCATCGTCCACATCTGCAGCTTCGTCATAGTGATTTTTTTGTGCGCCTCCAGGCTTTGTGCGGCTTCATCATCCACGACGACCACATCATCAACCACGACTGCCTCGACCACGGCTACATCACCATGTTCGGCTACCTC
Organism: Triticum urartu; assembly: GCF_003073215.2. Classification (NCBI taxonomy): domain Eukaryota; kingdom Viridiplantae; phylum Streptophyta; class Magnoliopsida; order Poales; family Poaceae; genus Triticum; species Triticum urartu. The sequence goes on along the minus strand of NC_053028.1, from coordinate 2,183,085 downwards.
GACATCGACATTAATGGCTTTGTCTACAACAACTCATCGGTAACAATTCCAATCAACAGCGTCCGCGTCATCACTAGTATCCACGCCACTCCCGCTGTGACTGCAGGAGGGAATTGAGGAGAGACAAGGAAGGCACCAAAAGGGGACGCGGTCACCACCGTAGGTGCCGGCCCATCAGAGACACGGTTGATGATGGCGCAACGGAGAAGACAACAGAAGCGCAAAACTTCAAATTAAGTCGCAATCGTCCGCTTCACTCCCGCTACGACTGAGGGGGAATGTTAGAATATAACCGTGTTTAGTTAGAGATAAGGAGAGACCGAGACAGAATTAGTTTTAATATACTGTGACTTGTCTTCTACTCCAAGTCTCACTGCACGTTGTACTCTATATATACCCCTACGAGGGTCAGATTAATAACACAACAATATTGCCATCCTATATTTTCTACATGGTATCCGAGCCAATAGGTCTTAAGTTCAAGATCCTGCCAACGCAGTATTAAATAAGACAATTCTGCAGCCTACATAGATCCCACATCCAAGGACTAAAATAGACTAGACGTGAAGGGGAGTGTTAAAATATATTGCCCGCCTCTCTCCATCGGTTCAAACTTTTAGATGAGTTGGCTGGAGCATGAATTCAATAGCTCTCTCTCTCTCTCTGCTTGTTTTGCAGATGCTGGACGTAATGGACACACAGGCCCTGTTTGGTTCGGCTGTGGATTTCTAAAAGCAGCTGTGAAAAATCTGCTGTGGAAAATCTGATGTGAAAAAGATGTAGGTCATTTGGCAAACCAGCTGATACAGCCTTTTCAGATTTTGGCCCGCAGCGGAATTAGATTTTGGAAAGCACGTCCTGGGCTGCTTCCGCTTTTGGTTCAGATTTTGGCAGCGGATTTCTGGAATCGGATTCTGCTGCGTTCGCCTTTTGGTTCAGATTCTGCTGCGCGGCAGCGGAATCTGTCGATAAAACCTGAACCAAACAGGGCCACAAGCCAATAAGAAAAGGTACTAGGAGCAGATCTGGTTTTGCTTTGGGGAAGTCAATATTCAGTCAGCTGCTGAGTAATTGCTAACATTGTTGAATTAGACCATCAGCAGACCATCTTATGAAACTGGTATTATGATTTGAATGGAAACTGAATTCCCTTGGTAAAATACTATTAGCACAGCCATGCTGCCACCTTTTGGTCAGATTTAGTAAAGCAATATGTTTTTCTTTTTTGTTGGCCGCCTCCTTTGCTGTCTCACTTCTTTTGCAGTTGGTCGACAAAATGGACACACGGGCCAACAAGAACAGATGAAAACAAGAGCAACAAGAGCCAGCCAACAAAAACAAATGCTCACTCAGGAAAGACTGAACCAACAACAAATGTCTGCTCTTGGCTTTCTCTTATGATGTCCAGTTACTAGCAGCTGCTAGGGCACACACTTCGAACACCTACTATATAAACTGCTGATGGCTGCAACAGATTTACTCTTAGCAGTTATGCAATACACCAAGCTAGGTATACTCTTAGCAGTTTTGGCTTTGTACACATGTATGTCGTCAATATTCAGAAGAGAGAGTAAAACAAAAGCACACCAGTAGAAACTCGATCTACAGCTGTATACAATACCTAACAGTGGAACCTTTTCAATAAAGAGTGTATCTATTAAAGCTGAGAACTGAGAAGAAAAGACTTAGAAGATCTAATTTAGTGATGACTGTTTGCGGATCAGTCCATTGCTGCTAACTGTGGCAGCCTTCATTCTGCATTTTCACTCGGGCCATCATGCTATAACGGACGTTTGTCCCCTCCTCGATCGGACCATCCACTAACTGAACTTAACTGAGCCATGCTGTGCTTCAGTTCTTCAGACTACATTTCTTCGGTGAAGCTTTGGATGTGGTCCTGACAGCAAGTAACTCAGGTTCCGTAAAGAAATCTTCAACTTCAGTGCCCTCAAGAAACTGACAGCAAGTAACTCAGGCACTCACTGTTGGAATTATGTGTCCTGCAACTATATTCAAATTATTAAAAATTATTAATATTCAAAGTACCTCATTATGAAATTTATATACATGTACTTATGCATGAAATTACTTTACATGACTATCATGAAATTATTACTTGCTGCACGTACTTAAGTTTTATATGCTTAAGGAAGCTGGTCAATTATCAGTGGAATACAATATACTATTTATACTGGAAAGACTACTCGGATACACTAATGATTGGAAGGAGCTAGATCGTATAATTAGGTTACAACCCTAATGTTGATATACATAACTAGAGGAATTTACACTCTATTATGATGCGTTGCTCACAAGCGCGTGCTCCGGGGATATAACGGGTAGAATCCGTTAACAGACAAATATGATCGTGGTTGGTAATTTGATCTGGACTCTATACCGGAAACTAGTTGGAAAAACTAGGAATTTTATCTGTATAAAAGATGAACTCTTTAAAAAAACAGTATAAAAAGGTAATAGAGAGTAGACCACAAACCCTAAATTTCTAACATTGATATCATAGCTAGGTTTCGCCGCCGCTGTCGTTGCTGATGGGGTGCGTGCTCCGCCGAACTCTGTGCCGCGTGTGCTACTGCTGCTGCTATAGATCAGGCATCACGATGCATCAAGCCAACACTACTCGATCTTTCCCGTACGCACAGGGAGACACCGGCTTTACCGGTCTACGCGGTCTCCTTGCCGGTTTCTGCTCTATTGCCGGCCGTCATCGTCGTCCGCCGCAGCCCTCGGCTCTACTACGTCCTGTCATCAAGTCAACCGCGCGCACTACCCGGAAACTCGTTTTCTGTCGAGTCCCCATGTCCACGATGAGCTGACCCTTATCGAGCTCGCGGAATCCAACGTCCATGCATCTGCAGCCATGTACTACTACTACTACTTTTATTTGTTATTGCTGCACGTAGAGCAAACGTAGCCTTTGATGGTTACGTAGATCAGTCTGAAATAATTCACGGGGACCAAGAAAAAGGTGCAAACAGGTGCTAGCCACTCAGAATCCCAACACGTGTTGTTCGGGGCTGCGTTCGTCGATCTGGAAAAGCAATTTTTTTTCTTTGGGCGCATGGATCGAGGATTGTTGGTACTCCCTCGGGTCCTTTTTACTCTGCACATTGGATTTGACGAAAATCAAACTTAGCTAAGTTTGACCAAATTTATATTAGAAATTATTAGCATCTATAATATCTAATAAATATAATATGAAAATATATTCCGAGATGAATCTAATGATATAGGTGTTGTTATGTAAATGTCAATAATTTTTTATATAAACTTGGTTAAAATTGGATGAGATTGACTTCAGACAAACCTAATATGCAAAGTAAAAAAGATCGGAGGGAGTACTACTACATCTTGCATGCCCCTGGATCGAGCGGGCTCGTCATCCTACGCTGCGATCAACCGTGGCGATCCCGCCGATTCCACCGCCGACGGAAACTTTCTGCTGCTTGGTGTTTCAGTGTGCAACACGCCGGTACTAAACGTGGATCGAACAGCTGGAAGGCATATCTGCACACTCTTTCTACCGCGGATGGAAGGGAAAAAAAAGGGGGTCCAGGTCCGGAGGCATTGGCTTGGGCAATCAACTGCTGCCAGCATTGCATCCACCCCGTGACTCGAAGTAGACCAACCGTAAGGACTGGCAGTACTATACTTCATCTGAAGGAATTTGCTAGTATGGATATATTTTTTGTTCCTCTCCAATTGCTACGTGTAACACAAGATCATCAGAATTTCTTTTCCTACTTTTGCTTCTACTGCTGGAGTGCCAAGACGTGTGGTGCTTTGGTATATGAGGAAAGCAAATAACACGAAAGTGGAACGAACTTATGCAACCAACGGCCAGCCTGCCGGAAGGAACACACGGACCAAACGCACCCATACTTTTATTAATTTTATTTGATCATTGACTTTTTTTTCTCTGATTTGTTGCATGTAATTCATGACAAGGAGATGATATTTACTCCTCGAAAGCATACTAGTCCCTAGAAAAGGAAATCAGAGGACTCCAAATCATGGATGCCTGGATGGACTGGAAATTACTTCAGTGAAAAGATAGCATGGAAATTATGCATATCTAGAAAATATCTTATTACCGAGGATCACTTGTTTGTGGAGGAAGATGAGAGTCACTCTGAGGAGAAGGAAATTTTCTCTTCATTTGTCGGTATTATTGTTATTGGACACTCTGTGAAACTTCAATGTGAAGGGATTTAATTTATTGCTCTATCTTGCAACCCATTGATTATGAAGTACTATTTGTAAAAGGAAGAGTGGAAATATTGCTCAATATTAAAATTAGTGCACTATTGATTTTTACACAATGGTCTTTTTCTTGTCCATTGGAAGTTGGCAACCCATATTGTTTATCTGGGGAAGATAACTCCACATGGAGGAATACCTTCAATGGGAACACATGCTTGGAATATTATTATGTACATCATCAACAACTTGGTCACATATCTTGAAATTGGATCAAGAGGCTTATTAATTCTGGAATCTTAAACTTTAGTGGGAGGACTATGGTACATGTGAGGCATATATGATTTTTTAATACACCTTGATTATTAAGGTGGAAGGAGATGAAAGGGCTTCACATCGGGGTTTTTTATATACTTATGTTATTTCTTTGGACATCCCCATTAGAAGTCAGATTATTTATTTCATCTCACTCTTCGATGATTACACTTTTATATGGTTATGATTATATTTTATTATACAAGTCGGAAGGTCTAATTGTGCTGGTCACATGTTATACTGAAGTGGAAAATTAGTTGATTAAATAATATCATAGTTTTAACAACTGATTGGTGGGGGAAGTACACTTCAGGAATATATTGTTTGGATGTAATAAAGAGCATGGAACTATTCACCATTGTAATATACCGTACACTCCATGATTGAATGGAGGAATTGACTGTCTTGTATACTCCCTTGTTTCTTTGAAAAGAAGCATTGCATACTATCATTTGTTGATATCATTCTCCATCTAGTACAGTCACTTGACTGAAAGGAAATCTTTGATTTTGGCATGAAATTTTCAGTTATTACAAAGCGCACACTAGGAATTTTTTTTATGGTTATTCTAGTGGATCAAAGGGTGTTTCCTTAGTTATCTGGAAAAGAATACTGGTGGAAAATAGGAACACAATCATTTTTATGACCAAGGGTTGAGTTATTGACATTCATACTGGAATATAATCTTGACCCCAAGGAAACTACAAGTGACACTCCCCACATGACATGCTTAGCATAAGTGGGAGGAATTAACTTGGAATATCATGTCTGAATAATTGTTGTGTGTTGTTGGGGGATGTCACTCTAAATTTTAGAGGAATCACTAAATTCTCTTAAATTTTTTTTTTGCAATGTCAACTATGGGTGGAAGAATTGCAGGAAGGAATAAACTCAAATGAGGAAGAGCATAGTTTGGGAACTGAATATCATACCAAATAACCGCAAGCCTATTGTCTGGAAGTGATTTTTTTTGTAAGGATGATTGGCTCACTGGAATATTATAATGTCACTCTTGTTATTCAATTATTCACACAGAGGGAAATATACTTTGTGGAAAATCTCTCTCCGGGAATTTTGGGAAAGAGGAACTAAAGACATGATTTCCTAATTTAGTATATTAATGTATTGTCTTATAACAAGCTTCACATCAATGGAATAGCAGGTCTTGTGGTTTTCTAAATGAAGTGAAAGCTTGGTCATTTTTTTTAACTTTCATATGAAAGGAACATTTGAAACATCCTATGTTTTACGGGTGGAAATACATAGAAAATATTTTGATCTGCTTGTCTATGAAAAATTGCAAATTTGTTAAAATACCTTTGATAAATGGAATCATACTCAGTGAGGAATTATATTTGAACTGCTAAGGAAAAATGTGATAATAAATGGTACTGGAATTCGTATGTATCTTCATTATATTATCATACCTTAGCTACCGGAATTTATGCTGCATTCAAGCAGTAGACGGAAAGACGAGCAGCTAAGGGAATCTCACACATCATATAAGATTGTGAAAAGTGCATCACAACATGTCACTTGTTCTGAAATTTATATTAAAGATAAACACATTGAGGAAACTATTACTCTATCTACAAGATGAGAAATAAGTCCAGGTACGCATGTTTAATTTTTTTTTGTAGTACTAATATGGTGCAGGTTCACTGACCGAAGTCAGGAATTTCTTTCAACACATGGTTAATTATGGAACTTCATTTACTGATTGGATTTGACATTTATGTGTTTTTGAAAATTTATTCAACATTGTTATCTTATACTTGACTCGATGTGGAATTGATCATATTATTATATATGTGATGGAAAATAATTGATGTGCGATTTTCACTTGAGGAAACAAAATACTCAAGGTGCCTATAAGGTGGAATTACACTCGAGGAAATAATACTTGAGGCGCCAAGGACAACTATGCTGGAATAATTAGGCAGAAACTAAAGGTCTCTAGTGATCTTAAGTGTCACAGCAAGGAAACATATTGAAGGGAAGTATCACCACATATATAATATATATTTGTGGGTTTTCAACGTAGTTTTAATATGATTGTTGATCCCTTGACTAAGCCTTTTAGTCAGGAGGTATTTGGCAAGCATGTTAAGGCTATGGGTTTACGAATATTTGAATGATCGTTTGGGACAAGTGGGAGATGTTGGAATTATGTGTCTTGTAACTATATTCAAATTACTAGAAATTATTAATATTCGGAATACCTCATTATGGAATTTATATACATGTACTTATGCATGGAATTACTTCACATGACTATCATGAAATTATTACTTGCTGGAACGTACTTAAGTTTTATATGCTTAAGGAAGCTGGTCGATTATCAGTGGAATACAATATACTATTTATATTGGAAAGACTACCTGGGTACACTGATGATTAGAAGGAGCTAGATCGTATAATTAGGTTACAGCCCTAATGTTGATATACATAACTAGATGAATTTACACTCTATTATGATGTGTTGCTCACAAGCGCGTGCTCCGGGGACATAACGGGTAGAATCCGTTAACAGACAAATATGATCGTGGTTGGTAATTTGATCTGGACTCTATACCGGAAACTAGTTGGAAAAACTAGGAATCTTATCTATATAAGAGATGGACTCTTTGGAAAGACAGTATAAGAAGGTCCCTACCCCCTAGCCTCAGATATGCGAATTGTGAGCGGCACCACGGATAAGCGCAGAGGAATAGGGGGTAGACCACAAACCCTAAATTTCTAACACTCACCACTAACTAGCAGTACCCTATGAATACACACCATCTTGTCGTGTGATAAACCAAGAGCGCCCTGAAGACACACCAGCTTGAGAGCAGAATTACATCAGTAACACGAATAAACTTGAAAAGCGTTTTTACTCGTTGGTGAGCCCATGACGACAGTTGTTGAGACTGCCACTGCCACTGTCAGTAGTAGAGCTACTTGCAGGGTTAATGAGAAACATTGAGGCTTTGAAGAAGCTTGAGAAGATGAGCTTGTACAACTTTCAGTATTATTGCATCAATAACTGTAACACAGCTTCATCGCATACAAATTCCTAGACTTTTATCCTCTCGGTTTTACAGTAGTAAAATGTTCAGGTTTGACGGTACTAGTGTTTAGTAGTGGAAGCTGTACACAACTCTCAATTTCAGCACATACTTGGTATCTGTGGCAGTGCTGATCTAATCAGGCAGATTATGTTGTGTTCACATAATCACATCTTCTGCTTTACAGTAGCCTACAACAGACATGAGCGCGAACTCCATCAAACTCAGCTATTAGCAATGCCATGATACCAGTTTGTTGTTAGGAATTAGCACACAAATGCACTTGTGGTTAACTGAAAACTGAAGGAAATGTGCTCTGGAGGCAATAATAAAGTTGTTATTCATATTTCCTTATATCATGATAAATGTTTATTATTCATGCTAGAATTGTATTAACTGGAAACTTAGTACACGTGTGAATACATAGACAAAACAGACTGTCCCTAGTATGCCTCTACTTGACTATCTTGTTAATCAAAGATGGTTAAATTTCCTAGCCATGGACATGTGTTGTCATTTGATGAAAGGGATCACATTATTACAAAATGATGTGATGGACAAGACCCATTCGTTAGCTTAGCATAATGATCGTTAAGTTTTATTGCTATTGATTTCTTCATGACTTATACATGTTTCTCTGACTATGAGATTATGCAACTCCCGAATACCGGAGGAACACCTTGTGTGCTATCAAGCGTCACAACGTAACTGGGTGATTATAAAGATGCTCTACAGGTGTCTCCAAAGGTGTTTGTTGGGTTGGCATAGATCGAGATTAGGATTTTTCACTCCAAGTATCGGAGAGGTATCTCTGGGCCCTCTCGGTAATGCACATCACTATAAGCCTTGCAAGCAATGTGAATAATGAGTTAGTTGCGGAATGATGCATTACAGAACGAGTAAAGAGACTTGCTGGTAACAAAATTGAACTAGGTATGATGATACCGACGATCAAATCTCAGGCAAGTAACATACCGATGACAAAGGGAATGATGTACGTTGTTATGCGGTTTGACCGATAAAGATAATTGTAGAATATGTAGGAGCCAATATGACCATCCAGGTTCTGCTATTGGTTATTGACCGGAGATGTGTCTCGGTCATGTCTACATAGTTCTCGAACCCGTAGGGTCTGCACGCTTAACTTCGATGACGATTTGTATTATGAGTTATGTGATTTGATGACCGAAGTTTGTTCGGAGTCCCGAATGAGATCATGGACATGACGAGGAGTCTCGAAATGGTCAAGAGGTAAAGATCGATATATTGGAAGGTTATATTCGGACACCGGAATGGTTCCGAAGTGTTTCGGGTATTTTCCGGAGTACCGGGAGGTTACCAGAACCCCCCGGGAGAGTAATGGGCCTTAACGGGCTTTAGGGGAAAGGAGAGAGGGGCCTCAATGGGTGGCCGCGTGCCCCCCCATGGGCTGGTCCGAATTAGACTAGGAGGGGGCGGCGCACCCCCCCTTCCTTCTCCCTTCTTCCCCCTTCCCTCCTCCTAGTTGGAATAGAAAAGGGGACCGGGGGGGGGGGGGGGGGGGGGGGGGAATCCTACTTGGACCGGGAGTCCAAGTAGGACTCCCCCCCTTGGCGCGCCCCCTCTAGGGTCGGCCTCCTCTTCCCCCCTCCTTTATATACGTGGGAGGGGGACCCCAAAGGCACGCCAAGTCTTCTCTTAGTCGTGTGCGGTGCCCCCCTCCACAGTTTACCACCCCGGTCATATCGTCGTAGTGCTTAGGAGAAGCCCTGCGTCGATAGGTTCATCACCACCGTCATATACCCCGACCGCATCATCTACTCCGACAACCGCGGGTGACTGGCAGCGCAACCGTCATCGAGTTCTTCTCTGCTGGCCCCTCTGACTTCTCCGACATGGCGTACGGCTCGTGCAGGTCCCAGTCTACGCATGCCCGGTGCTGGCAACACCGTCGCGTGCCTTCGTCTACGACTTGTCCCCGGGCCTGGCAAGCCTGGTGCGGCACTTCGTCAACTTCGTCTTCGTCCGTGTACGCATGCCCGGTGCTGGCACCACCGACGTGTGCCTTCGTCTATGATGTGCCCCGGGGTTGGCAACCCCGGTGCGACGCGTCGTCAACACCATTCTCCTTCCTGGCGCACCACTTCTTTGACACCACTGCACCCATGACTAACTCGGTGCCTCCTTGCGCCCGCGGCTCCATGGCGACTTCATCGACACCGGCTACCCCGACTCGACATCGACCATGGCATTTTTCGCACGGCTACATCGACCACGACTCCACCACCTACGCTCTAGGCTACCATGACAAACGGCACAAAGGGCTACCGCCTTGCTTGAGCAACCTTGTCGGTTGCCACTCCAGCCACGACTCCGCGATGCGTCAACCGTTACGACTATGGGGGGGGGGGGGGGGGGTTCCGTCGGCTTGCCTTCGGATTCTTCTCCAGTCTCACCATCTGCGTCGCTACCGTTGTGACTGCGGGGGGATGTTGAGTAACGTGATTGTATTAGGAAACATAGGTTAGACTAGGAAATATTCTACCTTGCCTTGTACTCCTATATATATGCCCACGAGGCTCAAGCAATACATCAAACTATTCCACCAAATCCCTCTCTCCCTTCTAACAATGCATAACAACTTTGTTTGCAATCTTATTTCACAATAAGAGAATGAATGCAACCTTATTTCTGCTTGTAATCTTATTTCACTCTAAGGGAATGAGTGCATTCTTATTCCAGCCCCGGTGGCTTATAATTTTCTGACCTCGTTTTCACAGAGCTTGTGTAAGTTAGTGAAAATGCAACTTTAGTTATCAATTGATTATTTCTGCACCTGCCTTGCGATTCTGTCTAGGTTTCAACTGAATGAATTGCCCTGCTTGATATTAGTTGTGTTGTATGGTGTGTGTGCGTGTAGTTATGATTTATACGCTGCAAGACCGTACTAATTGTAAACAGCAGTCGTACTGACAGCAGTTCATCTTGTCATTGTGTACTGACAGTGACACATAACACAATTTGCATGGAAAGTGTGCGAACATGCTGCAACTTGCTGTAGCCTTCACTGCTTCTTCCAGGATGATCGATGCAGCGAATTTGCATGCCGCTTGGTGTCGAGTTGGCGTTGACAGTAATAAGATGGCCGTGCGCGTGTGTTTACCAGCATTCATCAGTGAAGATAAAAAGAAAAATGAAAGAATGGCATTGGTTGCTGAAACAGAGTCTCAGACACTTAGACCTGTGAAAGGCATATGGTCTGTTTCGTTAACTGATGTTTGCATATGCGCTTCAGTTGTTCTTCAGTGAAGCTTTTCTTTGGCTGGAGATGATGATATTCTTTTGTCGCATCTTCCTTCCTTTGCTGCTTGGTGTGTCAGCTTCTGCTTCTTCAGTTGGTAGCAGTGTCAACTTCTTCTTCTTCAGTTAGCGTACCGCTTCTTTGTGCGCCTGCTCCCAACCGTCGATTCCAGATCCAACCGCCGCCTAAATCATGTACCACTTGAATCACTCAGCATGTCGCCATTTGAATTTTCCCAAAGGAGACACTCTGTTTACTTTTAGTGCTTTTATATCGCCTTTTCAGTTTTGTGATGGCTATAAGACCCAGGATTTGGAGCCCAAGAGTTCAGCTGCTCCGTACTTGCATTAAAACCCCTGCCTAGCCGCCGTGTTCCGACTGTGAGTGTCTCACACCTGTGAAACCATAGCCAAAATTGCTGCCCTAAAGTTGGCACTGACATTTTTCAGTTAAACATTCTTCAGTACTTGGGTTAAAGAGAGGTATTCAGTAATAACACTTTACTGTAATACATTCTTCAGTACTGACATATGGTTTATAACATCCCAGCTTCACTGCCACTTGTACAGCAGAGTACTCTGTCAAACATTTCATCATATTTCTTTCAAAAAAAAAATAGTCAGGTGAAAATATACTCGAGTGAAATCAACAGAGTACTCTGTCAAACAAGAGAATATCTTTCGAAGTATTGTACTCTATACTCGGGTGAACCCCTTTCCTCAAAAAACAAAATTTTCTTTTTGTTTGCTGTGATGCCAAACTGCCAATTTACATATCTTTCATATGCGAGTCATGCTGGCCCCACCCATTGGAGTTTGCTTGTAGTCAAGGGCTTGATTGTTGAAAGCACCACCCATTGGAGTTTTCTTTAAGTTGGCCCCTCCGGCTGCTCCTCGGCAAGCAGCCGGGTGGGTGGATGGGGTTCTAGCCTAGTTGAAAATCGGCGACTACCTGGCTGCAGCTCATGTCCGACCACATGTTCAAGAGCGTGGTGGCAAGCTCTTGAAATAAATAAAAGATGCAATATTTTTACTACCCTTCCAAGTTATACACACAGGCAAATGGTGGAATCATGGATCGTCTTTGTCGTTGCCTGCTGCTCCTCCACTGGCAGTGGCATGTTTGTTGCCATGGTTACCGGATGCTGAGTTGTTGTCTTTAGTGGTAACCTTTCGATGCTGAGTTGTTGTCATTTGTTGGGAGTAGCTTCCATTATACCCGTAGCACTTGTTCCGTGCATTCTACCGGGTCGTGCCTATAGTCGACCAAGCACCACCCACTGCAGACACTGTGCATGCATGCATGGGGCCTCAGCTGCAAACTTGCTCACCCCACTGACACTTCCTATCCAATGCCCTTTATTGCAACTGGCGCTACGCCAAAACAGGCAATGCATGGACATCTACTACACACGCTCCAAGATTTCTCTCGGTTTCACACGAGGAAGCTTTGGACATGCTCCAATTGTTTTCAAAACTAATGGGATCAAAATCAATCTTAAGGCAGCACTAGCTAGTCACGGATGTTGGGCATGTTTGGTTGATGTCCGGGAGCTAATTAATGCCTGAAAAAAATCCACTGATTTGTTCCAAGGCAGCAACCAAACAGGCTCGCACTACTAGAAAACAGGGCTTTGGTCCAGCCCGGGTCAGCCCATTAGTCCCGGTTCAGTCCAGAACCGGGACCAATGTGGGCATCGGTCCCGGTTCGTGAGCCCAGGGGACCGGCCGGGCCACATGGGCCATTGGTCCCGGTTTATCTGGACCTTTTGGTCCCGGTTGGTGGGATGAACCGGGACCAATGGGCCTCGCTCCTGGCCCACCACCATTGGTCCCGGTTGGTGGCTTGAACCGGGACCAAAGGCTCCCCTTTAGTCCCGGCTCATGTCACCAACCGGGACCAATGAGGTGCTTATATATACCCCCCGCTCGCGAGCAGAGCACCCCAGTGCTCTATTTTTCTCTGGCCGAGGGGAAGAGGGCTTGGTGGTGCTCTAGCTCACCTCCTATGCACACAAGGTGTTCGATGGAATGCCCGAGCCACACTACTTAAGCTTTCTCCTCTCCAAGCTCGACCTCCAAGCTCCATTTCCATAATATTTGTCTAGGTTTAGCGGTCCGTCACGCCCCGTCCCCGTCTTCTTTCTATAGATTTTAACATGTTGTAGTAGGCTTCTGTTAGACAACAGTAGATAAATCTTTATAATTAATTAATATTAATTTTGCTACTGTTTTGTATGAATAGTTGTTTAGCCTATAATAATAGTTGATAGAATTAGTTTTGCTATATTAAAAAGTAAGTATTTTTGCCGCTTTAATAGAATGTGAGTCTGGATTGGGTAACCTGAGTTGTGACTCTTGTCGGGACGGTGCTAGCAGATGTAGTCGACGGTAGGATTGGATGGACACCATCCCGGACTAAAGGGGTTCAAACTCTACCCCACCTGGTGTATTGCCATTTCAGTTTTTTTAAAAAAGAAAAGAAAATGATAAAAACTTCAAAAAATAAAATCCTTCAAGATGTAGTTATGTTACTACATCTACTAGTTAGGAAAATTAAAAAACATAAATTTGGACATGTTTTGCAAAAAAGTGTGATGAAAAAGTAAAACGACTATATCTTTTGCATACGATGTAAAAAAGTATAATATGTCAAAATGTTTAGCACGGAAATCCGCATCCGATTTTGACCGTCGTAGGCCGCTTTGCAATTTTTTACAATCCTCAAATTCTAAAAGGAAAAAAAGTTATGCTCAAATTTTAGTTTTTTTGAATTTTGGTTAAATCTGGTCAAACTATGGTCAAACTACGTATTCAAGAAATATTAGTGTTACTAAATAATTATTCAAGAATATTAGTGTTACTAAATAATTATTTCAGTTTTTTGAATTTTGGTCAAACTGTGGTCAAACTACTTATTCAAGAAATATTGGTGTTACTAAATAATTATTTAGGAATATTAGTGTTACTAAATAATTATTTCGGTTTTTCTGAATTTTGGTCAAATCTGGTCAAACTGTGGTCAAACTACTTATTCAAGAAATATTAGTGTTACTAAATAATTATTGGTTTTAAGAATAATAGTTTCAGACTCAAACGGTGTAACGTGTGACTTCATGCTCAACTTCAACTCCTAAGGGTTAATAGGATTGACAACTTACTATTGTCAGGAAAACAACAAGTGCAGACTTGGAAACAAGGGGGAATAGAACTCGAAAGTTAAGCGTGCTCAGGCTGGAGTAGTGAGAGGATGGGTTACCGGCCGGAAAGTTAGACGATTTGGAATGATGAGGGTGATTAGAGATTAGAGATTAAATTGAGAAGTGAAGAGGGTGATTAGAGATTAAATACAAATAATTCAGAAATTTGAAAATCGAGAAAAAAATTTCAAAAAATCCCTTACCAACCGGGACTAAAAGTCGAGCTCCAGACAGCGGCCACGTGGAGGGCCTTTAGTCCCGGTTCGTAACACAACCAGGACTAAAGGGGGGGGGGCTTTACTCCCGGTTCCAGAACCGGGACTAAAGGCCCTCTGGAACCGGGACTAAAGGCCCGTTTTCTACTAGTGGGGAAGAACCCTTCGCGGGGCACAGGCAAGCGAGACGGGAAGGAGGGCGCGCACACGACAGCAGGGGCCACAAGCCTACAACAGCCATCAGGAGAATGAGCATGATTCACATCCCGCCGAAGATGGTCGAGGCAGGGGGATCTGCGCACCAGGAGAGGGGGCACCCGTTGCTAGGAAGGGGCCAGCGAGCCGGGGGGTGTAGGCCGCACGCACGGGTGCACGGCACCGTATGGGACAACAGAATAGGAAAAGGGGGGGAGGGGGATTGCGGACGACGGGGGGCTTTGCCACAGAAGGGAGCACGCCCCGCCACCGCCAGCCGCCAATGGGCTTTGGCTGATGACATGAGCCGGCGAGGGGATGGGCTGAAGATGGGGGTGGCGGCAGCTTCTAGGGTTGCCGCCTCGAGGGAGACAGTCGTGTTTCTTTATATGTAAAACGGGGGAAAGTTGTTTCGGGATTAAAAAGGCAGATTAATGTATGACTCTATCCCTTAACTAAAGCGTGCCAAACTTTTAAATTGAGATGACAGCATGCGTGCCACAAATTCCTCTAAGGCTTCATGTTTACAGGCGAGGCCCGGGTATCCATGCATGCAGTGTTCGCAGCATCCATCTTCACGCGTCCGTCCACATCCACATGGGTCCTGGCACCCAGCTGCATAGATGCATGCATTGCATAATGAAACCTTGCATGAAACATGACCTGAAGCAGTGAAAGCGATCGACAGACACAATGCTTCTCTACCTGTCAAAGTAAAACCTACACCTTTACCTTTGTACGTATTACTGCTCAAGCTGTCAACTACCAACATTTACTACTCAACTACAGTGAGTGAGTGAGCAGTTATTAATTATTCCATCTGTAAAGAAATATAAAAGCATTTAGATTATTAACTTATAGATGATGATACATATTCCGTTGACAACAACAAAAGATATAACAATGCGCATGCACTATATGGATATGACGATACATATAACCAAAAGTATAAACGTGAGGACAAACACATCTCAATAAATAGATGATGCATTTCTGTAGATGCCAAAACGAATTTCCAGTCATCTTAAACCGAAATGCACGCTACGTATATAGAGACCACACTAGCTTTGACCCTGATCGCCTCCCATGGTAAAAATTTCAATACCAAGATACCCATGGAAACTTACTATTGCACACATATGAGATTACTGCAGAGAGGAGCAACAGTACAAGGGATGGGCAGGCACTCCCTACCAGTGAGAAGGCGATAACTAGTGCTACACAGAGGACGAAGGAGAAGACCCAGCTGGTCAAGAGGAGAAGACGACCCTCATGCAGAGGCCGGGGAGCCCACTTTTTGAAAAAAAGAGGAGAAGACGACCCATCCGCCAAACCAAGACTTGCTTCTCTCCACTGCCCTCCCAAGTAGCCAAAACCAAGGAGAGCAAGATGGTGACTCGAAATCCAGCCAGGGGAGGAGGAAAGGATGAGGAGCAAACAAGCTAGTACAGTGCTAGCTAGGAGGTGAAGACGGCCGGCGAGGGGCACTTGGCCAGCTGCAAGGTGATTCTATCTTTCCATCTCAACCTCCTCATTATATGTCCTGCCGCTGCACAAACATAGTATGGATTGAGATTTCTTACTCTTGCCATCGATCGTAGCACCACAAATGGAGGGACTATGGCAGACTTGTGTTTCAGGCTTTCAGGGGCTTGGGTTCCTGTGTCCGGGAAATATGTGGCCGCCTGTGGGCTCCTACATTCAAGCGTGGACTCATCCATGTAAGTATTCAACCGTCTAGTGATTGGCAGACTAATTGGTTTTGGGTTTTGCCTCACCTTAAATCCTAACAGAGAAGAGCATGCTTGTTTTATCACTTGGTTTTGGGTTGCTTTATCTCCAAACCTATATATAGGTGATGCTCAAGTATAAATAAATGCATGGTTGTTATCTTAACAAGTATTGCTGCTACAGATTGAATGTGCTTGGCGTCCTCTAAAAATCTACAATTGGGCGGCTTCCTCTAAATATATAAAATTTGCTCAGCAAAAAAATAAATAGTAATGGCCCCTCCCAAGACAGAACGACTAATACTGTTCCAGCTCAGTGTCACTTGGTTTCGGCACATTTACATGTTACCCCCTCCGTTTCTAAATACAAGGCTTTCTAGAGATTTCAATAGAAACTATTTACATACAGATGTATATATACATATTTTAGAGTGTAGATTCACTCATTTTGCTTCATATGTAGTCCGTATTGAAATCTCTAAAAAGGCTTATATTTAGGAACGGAGGGAGTAGATTCTTAGCCCCATTAAGATGGGTTGTATCTCTTTTAAAATACTGAAAACAAATGGATAGGCAAAGGCCTATCGAGCTTGCTGATATATTGACTTAATAACACTTGACCTCCATTTCCTCAGGGCTAATGGCTAGCCTCAACTCCATTGACGACTCTAACTGGGCGGAAGTAAAGCATATCAATTGTTATGCGATGTGTATGGGCTACATGTGGATGGCCATGAGAGGGTTGGGCCTCCTAGTGGTTACTTGGACCACCGCCGTCCTTCTTGGTGGTTTCGTGTCCGATCTGGACACCAAGGACTTTTGGTGTCTCACGGTGATTACCCTCGTTCAAACAGCCGGGTTAGTCTCTTTGTTCATGCATGCTTTCCCCTCAGTTACGCACTTGAGTATTTTCAACAAAAAAAGAACTTGTATGTGCCCATCTCTTTTATCTAGTAAGAGTATGTGTCCAACCTATGAGAGGCTTTTTTTGGTTTAGTTTTGTGAATAACTAGTGTGTTTATATTGTCCTATTTGCTAACATCATCAATAACTTGAACGTCCAACAGGGTCTTCAATACCCATCCGAGTGAAAACTTAGCAGCTATTCCAAGATTGTTCTTGAACTTCTTGCGTTCCATGAAGTTCATAATCACATCTAAAGGTACCGCCGCACCATCCACTCTATTTTGGTTTTACCTATTATTCAAACATACAGAGTCTGGTTATCGCATAAATCAGTTGATTACACATCTTATTGTTTTGCTTAGTCCAAACCTTTGGGATTTCCAAATTTATATGTATTGGCTATTAACTTTGTCATATACTCCCTCTGTCTCATAATATAAGAGCATTTTTAACACTACACTAGTATAAAAAACGCTCTTATATTATGGGACAGAGGGAGTAGTATATATGGTGGCGTTCAAGGAATATGCGCTGCTAACTCTCTCAAATTTTCTTATATTAAGGAGTATATTATTGGGCGCATTGTAGGTGTACAAGCAACAAGACATTCTGTCTGTGGACGATTGTGTGTTGGTGCACCAAGGCTGGTAGCATATGGTGCAGCATTGATCCAAGCGATGATATTCTTCATCATATTGTTCCCTCTAGCAGCTCTTTATGGATTTGGGCGGTACATCACTACAGCCATTGCTGTATGGCGTCTATTAGAGAATTATGGTGCCTCGGGTGGAAGGCAGACAACAAACATGAATCCGGCCCTCGTGTGCTCTACCTCCTGGCTCTGCTCCAAGGTGCCATCTTCTGTTACAGAGAACTCCTGCGTTCTGCTGGGAAAAAGATTGCGAGCCTAGTGGCCCTAGGATACAAGTTCAATCTGGAAGAGGTAGACTCATCGGTTTTGGGCTACTTAGATGAGACAAGGATCAAATGCGAGACGGATCCATCGTTCGCCAGAGGAAAGAACCTAATCACATATGCAGTGAACCTGATGGAGTCCCATTCACCGGATGACCTCCTCTCGGGGACAAGGATCCTGGACACACTCATCACATATGATGAGTCTACTCAATCACCCGAGAGGCAGGAGGAGCGAAATTGCAGGCGCATGCCCATGGTGACCGAACGGCTGATTGGTTCGTCATCCTCCGGGAAGATACTTCAGGAACTTCTCAAGGCGCTAGATTCAAGAAGCACATGCGAATGCGATGCAGAGATGAGGAAGCGATCTGCGAGGATTGTGTGCGCGCTTGCTGGTGACATCCGTTTGAAACAGTTCCCTGAAGGGATCGGATGCATATCTTACCTGCTCGATGCCTCTCTCCACCAGGAGGTCAATGAATACAAGGAGCTCATGCTGCAAGGCTTGTTTATCATTGACAAGCTCGCCACCGACGAGGACAACTGCAGAGTCATGGTGGAGACACATGGTCTAGTTTCCATGGTCATGAGGCCTCTAAGCTGCGACTTACTACACCGCTTCAGAGATCATGCTGAATGGTCCGACATTGTAGACGCATCACTGCAAGTGTTGTGCACATGGCTCAATACTGCTACAGGAAAGAGTGGCGAAAAGCTGTGCAGCCAAATCGCAGGGAACAAGGAAGCAATCAGCACCATGGAGACCATTCTCACGTGTGATCGGTGCCATGAAACACGGCTTATGCTGGCCATGAAACACGGCTTATGCAAGTATTAAACATGTTGTTAGTACGAAAAAATAACATTAACTTTGCCTTGATTATTGTTGGTGGCCTTATATAGATGCAAAATGTATATTCCATAGTGGCCTTGTATATAAAAATGGAGGGAGTATCTTTCATATGCACACTTGTATTGATTAAGAAGCAAGTTTTGCTTGTAGTCAATAGCTTGATTGTTGAAAGCCATTGACTACCTGCAGCTCATGTCCGGCGACATCTTGAATAGCTCAAATAAAAGAACATACTCATAGCTCAAATTGAGGCTCTCATCTTCTCCACAAGTTTCATTGTAATGGCCGTCTTCTAATTGGTGGTAACAAGCAAATGTAAGTGCAAGTTGTGTCCGGCAAGAATTATTATTACTACGCCAGCTGTGTCCATTGCCGGTGGGTGCGAAGTTGACATGTGTAAATAAATTCCTGGTTTCACTTTGGCCCACGTAGATCATGAATTGCTTCAGCTACCACTAGTTACACTGACTATACACCCACGTTTATGACATATGCATGAGGAGTTGGGCATTGAGGGCATCTTCAAGGCAGCCAGCAAACCTTCGCTGAATCTACCACTTGTTTTAACATGCACTTGGCCAAGAATTGCTTCAGCTCCTTCTTACCTCCTCTTTTCACATGCGAGGTAAGAATATATAATAAATCAGGACCGTTGATCTCATTAATTAATACTCCCTCCGGTCCTTTTTACTTCACATATTAGATTTGTGTCAAGTCAAACTTACCAAAGTTTGACCAAATTTATATTAAAAAGCATCAACATCTACGACACCAAATATATATACTATGAAACTACATTTCATAATGAATCTAACAATATAGATTTGGCCTTGTGAATGTTGATGCTTTTTTCTATAAGTTTGGTCAAAATAGAGATACTTTGACTTTGGACAAAATTTATATGCAGACTAAAAAAGACTGGAGGGAGTATATAAGAGAGGCATGAATATGCAAGACTTCGCCGGACGCCATACATGCACTTGGCCAATAATCACATGTATTGTCTCTCTCTTCTCTCTCCTACCAATGACACATCCATAGTCCCTCTCTTGTCTCGCTTTCCAACCGGACAATAAACCACAAATATCTCATCACATGCATGGTCTTCACTTATTTTTTTTAATTTCAACCAAATACTTTGTGATTAGAATTGGATGGCACCCTCCCGCATCATATCCGCGAACCACGTCCGGACATAAAAACGAACATCTATTTGCGGATCAGCTTTGAAGATGCCCCAAGAGTACATTGCGATCATTAACTTGTGGTGGTTCTCCTCACCGACAGTGCTACTGTGGCCACAGCTAACCAAGGATTTTTGCCCCATGGCCATCTCCTTATACGCTCGTCTCTCAGCCTCAGTCCCTCACCTTGCTGCGCAGCGCCTGAGCTCTCTCTTTCTCACCTCGCTGGAGACCGCCTCGCCAGCAAGCCCCAGCTGGTACGTGGAGCGGCATCACAACAGTGGCCAGAAGCTTCGACATGAGCACCATGCCAACCATGGCCAGATTCTGGTGCTCGCTCCTGCTCCTGTGGCTCTGCTATCTTGTCCTCTCTCCGGTGGACTCGTCGCCGGTTGCCATCATGCACCTGCCCGGCTTCGACGGGCCACTCCCATTCTCCCTCGAAACCGGGTGAGACACGTACTGCATGGATGATCCATCTCTTTTCCTTGCTAGTTTTAGGTCTTCTTCTTGCTATTTTCATCAGGTTTTCTTCAAGTGAGGCCGGAGTTCATTTCATGCAAATCAAAATTTTAATATAAGCGGCGCCTGCAGGTATGTGGAGGTGGACGAAAGCAATGGTGCGCACCTTTTCTACTACTTCGTCGAGTCGGAGAAGGACCCCAAGAGAGACCCGCTGGTGCTGTGGATGCAGGGTGGACCCGGCTGCTCCAGCCTCTCTGGCATTCTCTACGAGATGGGTAATTCATCAGCTACTCGCAATTCTCACATAGGCAACACTTCCAGGCATGGTAAAAGAGCTAATAAAACAATCAGGTTCTATTATCATGACACCTTTCGAAAGAACAAGGGAAATCGAAATGATATTTAATCAAGCTCGGTGGTTTAGTTCCCCCTCCGTAAGTTAACACAAGGCATTTTTTGACTGTCGAAAACTCGATAAATCACGAGAGGACATGATGCCAGGCAAGGTCTATATTTCACCACCCATTTCTCCTAGATTCGTGACATGTTCATATATTAATGAGTGTATATAACATACTGAATATTCATCCTTGCACTATTCTATTTGTACTAGATGGATACGCGCGCTTTGCCACGCTCCTGTACTATTCCATCATGGTTATGCAACCTGTGCAGAATAAGTTGGTGGACATTGCAAGCTCATGTACTAGGTTACCAACGAGCCTAGGAAATCAATAACAAAAACTCTCCTAAGCACATACTTTAAGTGTAGGAAAGGTCTTGCTATAGCCTATAGTAGTGCACATTAAGGGACGGCAAACCTTCCGCCGTTTCTTGAGCTTGATGCCATGGTCACCTTCTCGTTCTAACTTCTCCCAGCGAGCAGGTTGAAGAAGGCTGTACAGTGTAGGAGTTTTACTGTTACCTTCCCATGAAATTTGTTATTACCACAACATGTGTATGTTTTGTACATTCATTCTTAGGGGGGATATCCCATCATCCGCGAGGCATTAAAATGAATGCAGTAGTGTGATGAACTGATACAGCAAAATGAACTTCAGCAAAAATAAAACAAGACGAAAACAAACGCCTGTTAACTGCCGTTCAAGGCATACGGCTTTGAGACAGACATATTTAAATGGTGTGGACCATCGTTTTAAATGGCTTGCATCACATTAACATGGCAGAACGGTAAGGACCGTATTTTGCATGTGTAATCGCTTGTATCCAACTCCATTTAAGATGGCTAGCCACTAATCCATGTGCATGTATTTGCTGAATTAACGTGGCGTATTGTTTGGGTATTCATTCAATCACTATATCAGTTGCTAATCACATAGCATGAATGGACTGCCCAGGTTCCATCCTCGCGCGCCACCATATCCCAAAAATCTCGAATACTGTCTTTATATTAAGTTACAACGGAGTAGTATATGCCTAGCTTTCCTGAAATTTCAGAAAAAACACGTGTTATAGTTTCTGTGAAATATTAATGATAAGATGTTGAAGCGCGCAATTTGCAAGACAACTCGTTGATACTCAATTAATTGTTCAGACATGTACGTACAGGGCCCTTCCGGTTTGACATCCAAGGGTACAGACGTGGACACCCTACTTTGCTGTACCGACCGGAGACATGGACCAAGGTGTCAAGCCGATCGTTCCTTTAATCACAATATTCGTAGAAGAAATGAAGAATATGACAAAATATTCACATCTTGTAAAAAAACTCATCTTTGGTTGATGTATTACATGATTTTGCAGGTCAGCAATATAATCTTTATTGATAGTCCTATTGGGTCTGGGTTCTCGTACGCCACAACTGAAGAAGGGTTCAAATCTAGTGATACCAAGGCAGTTAAAATGCAAGTCGTCTTCCTCAAAAAGGTTTTGACACTTCTACTCTTCACATGGTACCTATGGTTTGTGAAAATACTACTTCAGTGGGTTTTTTGTTAGGCATCATACCTAACTACAGTAGTAACTTTGTTAGGCATCATACCTAATTACACCTGTAACTTGTAAGTTCTCTTTAGATTCTGACATATTTGTAGATTTCAACTAGAAAACTAATTCATCCACACATCACACTCCAAACTATGCTTACCTTCAACTGTTTTGAGCCCTTACAATCAATAGATGAGATGTTTAATAATTCTCGGGAGCTATGACCATATTAGACATACCTTTATGGAGAAAATATTTTTTTTGAGGCAACCACAGCAGGAAAAAAGCCAGGCTGAACATATTTGATTTGTTGGAGAAAGCAGTACCACAAGCATGGATAAAATATGTTAACTTCAAGCATTGCTGGATCGGAGGATAACTTAGTCATGGGAGTTCTTTAGATTTATCGTCATCTTACAAGCCCAACAAATTCATTCAACTGCATATTTCCTTTCCTGTTATGCCCAAATGAACCGCAATGTTTACCTTTAAGCTTCATTTGTAAGACGGGAATCAAAATTTTAATGTTAAATTCCTTCTAATTTTTTTATTGAATTTCTGTCTTGCAAAGAAGATTTCTCATTCAAATAAAGATAACCTGAGCTTAACACAATACTTCATTTAGCTGGATCCCACCCCATGATCTAACCAAAACTAATTAGAGTGGAATTTTAATTATGTGCTACGAGAAAAAGAGATGCATATTTAACCTCTATATATGCTTTCATATATGTTCTAAGTATCCTTCTATATGCAGTGGTTGCATGAGCACCCCCAGTTCCTCTCAAATCCACTTTATGTTGGTGGTGAATCATATAGTGGTATGATCATACCCAGTCTTGCCCTGGAAATCCACTTATCAAGTAAGACTCTTTATACTTATCTATACATGATGAACCACTGCTATGAGAGTGGTTTTTCTACACCCACCTCGGTGCACCCACGCTACACCCACACAAAAAAACATAGCAAAACATTTCGAAAAAAAATCTGAAACTTTGTGGGAATGATCATCAACAGATATTAGAGAGTCTTGCAAATTTTGGTAGTCAAATGATATCCGAGGAGCTCTATTAAAAAAACAAAATTACTGAAAGTGTATGTGCACTGTTTAAACCTAATAGTAATATAATGGCATAATAAATCTAGTAATACAGGACTTTGCTTACTTCAATCATGTGTTTTGATAGCTTTATACGAAATGATATCTAGTAAATCCAAACAAACAATTTGGTACATCCACAGATATTGTAGAAATGAGTTGCACAATGGAAATACATTTGTAGCATGACACTACTATTCGATATTTCAGGTTTTACTTCCTAGTGGGTTTTTAGTCTTTTGTGGACCAAATTGTACCAATAAAAAACTGATTTTTCCATACACAATACATGTCATTATTTTCTTATATATCTATGGATGTTTGCCCTCATATTCTATTGGTCGAGTACCATATCACATCCATTTTCTTTTAATATTTTTGGAGTTTGCGGCCAATTTACTTTACTTGTTCACGACAAATTTAATGATGATTACTTCTTGTACATGTGTATCACTGTTCACTAACACATGCACATGCATGTTCACAAATTTCAGACAAGGAATCTGGGGAAGAACCGCTTCTTAACCTCAAGGTTTGTTGAAGTCATGTATATTAAGTAAAATGTATAAGCTTTCCTTATGAATCTGCTTAATACCAAGGACTAGCCCATGCATCACTGGGGTTTTGTGTTTATTCTTGTTTTGTACAATATACATCTGTGTATCATTGAGCCATAGTTTTCAATATAACCGGTTTCTCCTTGTGACCCTAGAATCATGAAGCTCTTTTATTTACATTTTATTCCTTTTGCTTGTTGAGGAACACAGTCTTTGATTTCTGATGCCTTAAGAATTCATCCCTTTTTGAATAGTCTATATAATTTTTCGATGCCCACTCCGAGATTTCTGACTAGTTCTGTTTGGCCACATATCCTTACCTTATGTTATAGGACTTGCCAGCAGCTGCAAGCACCATCAATAAGAGGTTCCATACATGCCATAAAAGATTATGAAAAGGGAAGAAAATAATTCGAAAGGGTTTTGTTGTTGTTGTTGTTAAAAAACTAACCGATCCCCTAACAATAGCGGAGGATCCGGAAAATAGACAAGAAATTTCATGGAATCATGAGAAATTTCAACATATGTGCAGTTAGAGGAACTCATGCAATTTAATATATATTTTTTGATTAGGGAAACTCTAACCGATCCCCTAAAAATAGCGAAGGATCCGGCAGAGTAAACTCTTAGTGGAATATTTGTATGCCACTATATATTTTACATTAGGGAAACTCTAACAGATTCCCTATATATAATGGAGTAATTTTGTTTTCATTTGCATTTCATTTTTGGCCACCAAAACACATTTCTTTACTTCTTTATTTTATTCAACCACATTTTGATACATTGGAGTACATAATTCAGCAATTCTTCATTACAAGAGCAAAACAAAAGAAAACAAGAACCACAATTAGACATTTTAAAAGTATCCAACTTCCATAACTGCTTCCACTAGTTGTATTAGTATCTTCTCTATGTCTTCATTGTTGATTCTCTCTATTGGCTTCTCGAACTCGCACACTTCTTTCTTCTTCAATTCCAACAAATTCGACGTGTTTCACATCTAGTCTCATCTCTAGCCCCTATTCTAGCAACGAGTGAACGAGCATGTAACAAATTCTGTGCTATCAATAGATATATGTAATCTTCTTCCCAATATCAAAACGTGCATCCATCTTACACACAAATTAGAGCAAAGAATGAGCTACTGAAATTGCGTCGAAACTGGTGAACAATGAAACAAAAGAAGCACATACCTAATCTTTTTTGCAGTTGAAGAACACCCATCCAGAATGTTTCGGCATGGTGGAAACTTGGAGCACCACCTGCTATGGGCAGTCGTCGCACTTTATGACTGGCAACGAGGAGCTAATGAGCCGCTGGGCAAGCGCCGAGCCCGGGCGACGTTGGGGCGTTTCTTTGCCGGCAAACCGCCAACCGGAGAGATCCGAACGGCTAGAGGCTGATTCAATACCTGCATGTGGTGCAGAGGCATTGACGGGGCTGTGTGGTCCGGTGCCCAGCCAATCCATGGCAAAGGCGCAGCTGCTGTCGGCCGAATGCGTCAAATCCGGCGGCGGTGGCAGCAGCAGCCTCAGATCTACCGGTTTTGCACCGGCGACGGGGCGAGAGAGGCCCAAATCTGGGTGGTTGAGGATAATTTATCATCCGCTATGGGATATTGGGGATCGGCTTGGTGCCAGTTAGAGGAGTTAAACCGAATTTATATTCCTCTAACCGGTTATAGAGGATTGGTTAGAGTTGCCGTTATGAACTCAGTGTAGTTAGTAGTATTGTTCCGACGAATATTTTGTATGATCTATATTTAATGTCTGGGCTAGGTTGAAAAATTATGCGTTAGCAATTGAGATTGACCAAAGGCTAAAAAAGATTACTTTTATCACATCTCAAACATGGGCGAATAGGTCAACCCACCTACTCTAGCTAGTTTGTCTACCCTGAATCCGGCCAATCACACATTGACAATATGCATAGGCCTACTTTTCATCAAATTTATCTTTGCATGGCTTATCAAGAATATTGCAGGGGTACTTTGCCGGGAATCCAATGACTGCCGACAGGTTTGACAGCGCTGGTACAATCCGATTTTTTCATGGCATGGGAATACTATCGGACGAACTTTACGAGGTGATCCATCTTCTCATAAAAGTAGTAACAACAGTAGCAGTAGAAATTTCTATGGTAGTACAGTAGTAAGCAGATGACCGTATATACAATTCATGAGTTGTATCACGTACTGAGAATGCAAAGAAATTTTATCCACAGTTTGCCAAGGAGAGCTGTGGAGGAAACTACAGTGATCCACCCAATGCGTTATGTCGCGAGTCCATCCAAGCTATTGACAATGTAAGTTTCCTCTAGAACACGAGAAATTATCTTGTCCTGTCAATCAGTGAAGATAGTAGAGGATAAAACATCTATCGTTGAAGTTACCATGCATGTTTGGAACACGAGGAGTTTTGATTACTAGTTTCTACCACTAACAATGGACAAATAGTGCAGAAAAGATATCAACTTATCCCACATCCTGGAGCCCTCATGTGAGAAGATATGGAGCCCCAGGATTCAGCAAGCAACAACAAGCAATGAAACAAGCAGTGGGCTCAGGGTGGAGTCCTTGGCTGGTGATGATCTCATGTTTCCCTTCAAGTGTAGAGTTGAGTGCATCTAAATTAATTCCCATAAACTGGATTAACTAATTAATACTGTATATCCACTCTTGCTCACACAAGACATAACTAATGTTGGTTAATTTGGTCTCAGAGAGATACCTACCAGCTATCTTATGTATGGGCAAATGATGAAGGAGTAAGGGAGAGCCTTGGCATTCGCCAGGTACTCTACTACGTATTCTACAGCTCTACTGTATTGTACTGTACAGAATCATTTTTGTGCCTGAACGTTGCCACACTACAGGGAACCAAGGGGGAATGGAAAAGATGTGCTCTCGACATACCGTACACTAGAGATATAACAAGTACACTAGAGATTCATTCGAGGCTACGTAGAGAAGGATATCCAGCACTGATATACAAGTAACCAACCAACAGAAGAAAATTAATCTAAAACTGCAATATCATCTGAAATTCTGATTCTGATATGTAATTGATGTTGCATGCAGTGGCGACCATGATAGCGTGTTTTCGTTCGTTGGCACTCAAGCATGGATAAGATCTCTGAACCTGTCTATCACAGATGACTGGAGACCATGGTATGTTGATGGCCAGGTTGCAGGGTAAGTTATCCTATGCCTACTGAAACTTCTTTCTTTGGGGATCTATTCCATCAAATGTATTTTTTTCCTCCAACATATCGAAAAACCAATATTTTCAATGTTCAGAAAATTTCATAAAATATTTTGGAGCTTAATTACCTGTGCATGTCCTATTTTCATGTAGGCCTAGTCCAAGTCTTGAACCAATTAATTTAAGAGCAAAATGTCTTCACCCAATGAACGTTGGCAGGTTAGCGTTGCCTAAGTCTTACACTGATTCAAATAATTTCTTGTCCAGATTCACAACAAGTTACTCGACTAATCTAACGTATGCAACTGTGAAGGTAAGTGCTTCGGAACCTTAATTATTCTTTTCTTTCCCATTACATAACTAAATCAGGATATATAAACTCTACTGTCCTAGTCTTTGGAGGTAATATCTGTAGACTACCTACCATGTAGGGGGCTGGGCATACTACTCCAGAGTACAAGCCCAAGGAGTGCCTCGCGATGTTCGCCAAGTGGCTTTCGGGTGAACCTCTATGAAGGAAGGACGACCTTTGTTTGGATGAGCGTGTGTCAGTGCCTATTTGTTGCATCTAACTAAATTCTCTCACTGGTAGAAAAAGGGCCTATAGTCCCGGTTCGTAAGGGCCTTTAGTCCCGGTTCCTGAACTGGGACTAAAGTGTCGGTACTAATACCTCCCCTCTTTAGTCCCGGTTCAATCCAGAACCGGGACTAAAGGCCCTCCACGTGGGCATTGCGCAGAGCCCCGTCAGGAGACCCTTTGGTCCCAGTTAGTGGCACCAACCGGGACCAATAGGTATCCACGCGTCAGCATTTCTAGGCTGGGGTTTTTGTTTTTTTTTTTGAAAGGGGGGGGGGGGGGGTTTTGGGGGTTAATTTAGGTGTTTCATATATTGTGTTAGCTAGCTATAATTAATAGAGAGAAGTGTCCTCTCTTATGTCCGTGCTTGGTCGACGCTACGTACTATACATACGTATAGAGAGGACTAGACACGCTTGCTAGCTAGTAGCAAACGAAGGAAACAAAAGACATATATGCATACAGAGAGAAGTGATATCGACCACCTCTCATTCTCCGAGAGATTGGTCGACCAACAAGTTCTCGTATATCTATCCGACACTACCGGCTACATATATACAATAATTGTCTCTTACAAATATAATCATACGGACTCAGGGTCCACATAGAATTCTCCGTCTTCAGGGATCACGTGGTCAAGAAAGAATGCCGCCAATTCCTCTTGAATTGCTCGCATGCGAGCTGGTGCTAGGAGTTCATCCCGCTTCCGAAACATCTAATTTAAAGAAGGGGGTCAATACATATATATATGAATGAATGAAACTCAACACAAATGATGGTAATAAAATAAAATTGTGAATGTTGTTATTTACGTACTTCATATTGTTCGTTAGTGTAGCCCCGCTCACAGGTCGTGTGGCGGATGGACGCAAACATAGTATCCACAGAAATCATTCCCTTGTTCCTGCCACAACCACTTTACAAGAAATAGAGGTTAATCAAACTGATAAGCAAGAATGCCAAATGGTATTGATGAAACTAGCGCTTGAATGACTAGTAGATGCGCTTAAAATGCTACTATAGCTAGTACTTACTTTCGGGTGTCTAAATTGCAGCTCCTTCGGCAGTCCCGGAGCTTTTCTGGTGAATTTTCTCCAAACCCTGCCGGACAAAGAAAACAATTACTTGATATATCAGGAAATGAACAAAGTTGCTGATATGGTGGATAATGATCGATTTAACTTACTTCTCGAGCATTTGAGTCATGTCTGCATAGTCCTTGGGATCTTTTCGTCTTGAGTCTAAGACGGTTACTAGTCCCTGCTCAAGCTTAATATGTAGGAGAATATAGTGGAAACTGCACACGCATGCATAACTCATCAATTACATTACTATAACCTTGACTAATATATAAGGGAAACCGAATACGCACAAGACAGTAACACTCACTTGAAGTTGTAAGGAAAGAGTATTATATCTTTGTTTTGATTTATTATCAACGATTCGTAGCATGCTGGCCTCGGTTTCTGCGGCATGAAATTTAACCTGAGTTGCATCTATGAGATATGTGTTAATGAACCCAATATCACCGACTTGTCTTTTCTTCAATTCGACGATCTTCAATCTGCATAATATAGTGAGGATGATTATAAATACATGCAATGAAAGAGCTGAGCTATATAGAGAGACTTAATGACAGAAGTAGTACTACTTACAGACAGTAGCAGGTGACCGTTGTTTTATCGAGGGCCAATTGATTGAAAAACTGATAGAACTCCTCAAATGGAACAGGCAACAGATCAATTCCAACGAGGTCATGCTCCTTTTTAACTTTCAAATACAAAGTACTCCTCCCCCCAGAGTCTCTGCAGATTTTCAAGTACCAATCATGCAATCTTCGCATCATCGTTGATAGAGATCTTTCATCTTTGACGAGAGGCTTCCCGTACTCGTATCTTTGTATCTGCACGTCCATGGGTTCATAATGTACTTCGTCGGGCAGGTAATCTGCAAGATTGCTATAACCGGGCACCATCCTCGGATCATTATCGACGTTGTGGCTAGGCACCTTGAGCGGGGGGCACGATTGCTTCGCTTGTTCGCCGAGCTGGGCAATTTGTTTCCCAGCTCGTCGTTCTTTCAGCCTTTGATCACTGACAGTACTTCCCGACCGCTCCGCTTCGGCAAATTCCTTTCCAATAATGCGGTCATAGTTTCCTTTCGGCGGATCAGACTTCGGTGGTTTTGTCAGGGCAGCCAGAGTGCGCTTCACTTTCACCCGATCTACCTTCTCCTCCGGAGGTGGATGTTTCTTTGCTTTCACCCCTTCAAAGAATTTCTTCACTTCTTCTCGCGCGATCTCGGCGTTCTCCTCCTGGGTCCTCTCGTATGGTAACTTCTCTGGAGTCTTCAGAGAAGGACCGAATCTGTATGTCCTCCCGCCTCTGTTTGTACTGCTAGACGCCAACCGAGCAGACGTAGCGGTTGTCTTCTTTACTTGCTTAAGCGGCGGAGGAGAAGGACTACGACGCGCCGGAGCAGCTAGAGCGGCGGCAGGTCTCTTCCGCCCTTGCTAACGAGGCGGAGAAGGAGGAGGCTGGCTGCTCGGGCGCGTCGGCGCAGGCGGAGAAGGAGGCGGAGTGCCGCCGCGCGCCGGAGAAGGAGCCGGCCGAGGGCCCTGATCGTCACTCGCCGGAGGAGGAGGAGGCGGTGGAGGCGGAGTGCCCTGACTCGCCGGAGGAGGAGGAGGAGGCGGAGGCGTCCAGTTCGGAAGGTTGATGAGCTCCTTCCGCCATAGGCATGGAGTCTTCAAAGCAGACCCCAGCCGAGTCTCCCCTTCACCGGTAGGGTGGTCAAGCTGGAGGTCCTCAAATCCCTCCGTTATCTCATCCACCATCACCCTAGCATATCCTTCTGGAATCGGCCGGCAGTGAAAAGTTGCGCCGGGTTCAGTAGGATAAACAGAGCCAACAGCCGCCTTGACCTTCAAATTCATCCATTGCGTCATAAGGTGGCAATTTTGAGACTCCGTGATAGCATCCACGGGATAGCTGGCAGGAGCCGTCAAGGCATGCTCTGGCTGAAGCAGCTCGGTGGAAGCCACGCTGCTTCTGCGCTGAGATGGCGGGGTAGCTTCGGGGGAGGCTTCGGCAGTACGTTTGCTGTGATTTGCTTCTCGTTCCACTATCGCGTCCACCCTTGCTTGCAGCGCCTGCATTTGGGTCTGCTGCACTTTTTTCCTCCTCTCATGGGATTTGTAACCGCCTGCGTCCGGAAACCCAACCTTCCACGGAACGGAGCCTGGCGTGCCTCGTGTCCGTCCAGGGTGCTCAGGATTCCCGAGGGCCATTGTGAGCTCGTCGTTCTCTCTGTCTGGAAAGAACGTCCCTTCCTGCGCTGCTTCAATATACTGCTTAAGCTTACTGACTAGTATGTCCATTTGATCGTTCGTCCAAATGCACTTCCCTGTTTCAGGGTCCAGGGTTCCGCCAGCCCTGAAGAACCAAGTCCGGCAACGGTCTGGCCAGTTAATTGTCTCTGGTTCGATCCCTTTATGAACCAGATCATTCTCAGTCTTGGACCACTTAGGCCGAGCTACGAGGTAGCCACCTGACCCCGTGCGATGGTGAAGCTTCTTCTTCGCAGCATTTTGCTTGTTTGTCGCCGACATCTTCTTACTCTTTTCTGATGTCTTGTGGGCCACAAATGCGGGCCGGTGATCTCTGATATTCTCATATCTGCCCTTGAATTCTGGTGTCTCATTATTTTCGACAAACTTATTCAGCTCTTTCTTCCACCTCCTGAATAGTTCTGCCATCCTCTTCAGAGCAAAAGACTTGATTAATTTCTCTTTAACTGGGTTCTCTGGATTATCCTCAGGCGGTAGGGTGAAATTTGACTTCAGCTCAGTCCAAAGATCATTTTTCTGCATATCATTGACATAAGAGACCTCAGGGTCTTCTGTAGCCGGCTTAAACCATTGCTGGATGCTTATCGGGATCTTGTCCCTAACCAGAACCCTGCACTAAGCAACAAATGCGCTCTTTGTCCGGAGGGGTTCAATAGGTTGGCCGTCGGGCGCGATTGCTATGATCTCAAACTTTTCATCCGAGCTCAACTTTTTCTTCGGGCCTCGTCTCTTTACCGAAGTTGTGCTCGATCCGGAGGGCTAGAAAAAAGAACAAAGACTTAATTAATATGTGTACATACCAAAACAATGAATGCATCAATCAGCTAGTCAGCATAGGCTTAACTAATATATATACCTGGCCGGACTCGGTTCGGTCACCGGAGCCGTCCTCATGTTCTTCTTCTTGCACCAGCATTAGGTCACCGTAGCCAGCTTGTTCACCCTCTCCTTCCAGACCATCGGTTTCGTTGAGAAACAACGAGATGGCATCACTTCCTTCTGCGATTATGTCCCTCAACAACGCTTCTTTTGTTGCTTCGTCTAGGGCGGTGTCCATAGTTTCTACAAATATTTACAACATGGCAATTATTATTCAAACATGATAGATGGATATATTAGTGCCAAACGTAGAACTAGCTACCTAATCATAGTAAGCTATCGGGAGGGGGTATATATCGACAACGATGACACTACATCTATGTCCCTCGACGACCCTCGTTCCCGATAAAAAAAAGAGGAAGAAGAAGAAAAATAAGAGGAGAAGAAAGAATAGAGGAGAAGATCTCCTCTATTCTTTCTTCTCCTCTTTTTTTCTTCTTCCTCTTCTTTTTTTATCCTCTTCTTCCTCTCATGTTCGATAGGATCGCCGAGGGGTCGGGAGGTTGCGTAGTGTCTCAGGATTCAACAAAACCATGTCTTCATCATTAGGCGAAAGTAACATGTGCATGATGGTACGAAGCTCTTCAAAGTTGTTCTAGAACGGACTCCCAGATAGGATAATCCGCCTTTTGGTACAAAGTTCAGCAAGAGCCTTCCGAATATCGCTATTTGGAAGGCCTTTGCTGAATTGGTACCAAAAGGCGGATTATTCTATCCGGGACTCCATTCCAAAACAACTTTGCAGAACTTCGTACCAACATGCCCTGGTTACTTCCGGCTAATGATGAAGGCATGGATTTCTTCAATACTTTGACACTAGGAAACCTCTCTCGACCCCTCGGCGATCCTCGACCCCTCGAACCCTCGACGACCCTGGAACCCTCGACCCCTAGACGACCCTCTTCTTCCTCTCATGTTCGAGAGGATCGCCGAGGGGTCGGGAGGTTGCCTAGTGTCAAAGGATTCAACAAAACCATGTCTTCATCATTAGGCGAAAGTAACATGTGCATGATGGTACGAAGCTCTTCAAAGTTGTTCTGGAACGGAGTCCCAGATAGGATAATTCGCTTTTTGGTACAAAGTTCAGCAAGAGCCTTCCGAATATCGCTATTTGGAAGGCCTTTGCTGAATTCGTACCAAAAAGCGGATTATTCTATCCGGGACTCCATTCCAGAATAACTTTGCAGAACTTCGTACCAACATGCCCTGGTTACTTTCCGGCTAATGATGAAGGCATGGATTTCTTCAATACTTTGACACTAGGAAACCTCTCTCTACTTCCGGCTAATAAGAAGAAAGAAGAAGAAGAAGAAGAAGAAAAAAAAGAGGAGAAGAAGAAAGGAATAGTGGAGAAAAGAGAAAATAGAATATATTCTATTTTCTCTTCTTCTCCACTATTCCTTTCTTCTTCTCCTCTTCTTTTTCTTCTTTTTTCTTCTTCTTATTTATTTCTCCTCTTCTTTTCGGTAGAGGAAACCCTAAATAGCTAGCAAGTATCGTGGGTGTGAGATACATGTGGCCTTCGGTGTCGGACACTACATCCACGTCCCACAAGTGACGTGGGCGTCGAAGCCCGCGCCACTTGTGGGATGTGGGTGTAGTGTCCGACACCGACGGTACATGTATCTCACACCGACGATACTTTCTATTTAGGGTTTCTCCTCTACCGCTCCTCGACCTCTCGACGACCCTCGTTCCCGATAAAATAAAGAGGAAGAAGAAGAAGAAAAAAAAGAGAAGAAAGAATAGAGGAGAAGACTTCCTCTTCTTCCTCTCCTCTTCTTCTCCCTCTTCTTCCCCTTCTTCCTCGCCTCTCTCATGAATGTCCGGCGTTCTCGACCCCCCCCCCACGTGTCGAAGAAAAAAAAGAAGAAAAAAAAGAGGAGAAGAAGAAAGGAATAGAGGAGAAAAGAGAAAATAGAATATATATTCTATTTTTCTCTTCTTCTCTCTATTCCTTTCTTCTTCTCCTCTTCTTTTTCTTCTTTTTTCTTCTTCTTATTTATTTCTCCTCTTCTTCCTCTCCCCTCTTCTTCTCCTTTCTTCCTCTTCTTATTTCCTTTTTCCTCTCATTCTTTTTCTTCTTCTTCCTTTCTTAAAAATACATGAAGTAGTATTGCTTGTTTTTTTTAAAATAATGATCAAATATAAATTTTAGAAAAAAGTAAAGGTTTTGCCTAATTCATTGTTCATATGAATATACAAACATTTGAACATATCATCATATATATGAACATACATTTTCTTTGCATATGCATATGAACATACATACATACATACATTTTCTAAAAATCTGAACATACATACATATAAACATACATACATACATTTTCTAAAAATCTGAACATAAACATACATACATATGAACATACATACATACATACATATAAACATAACATACATACACAAAAAATTCTAAAAATCTGCCTAAAAAATCTAAAAATCTGCCTAAAAAAATTATATGAAAAAAAGCATACATCATCCATCCATCCATATAATGAACATATACATCATCCATCCATCCATATAATCAACATATGCATATGAAAAAAAATTATATGAAAAGGATCGAGGGGACAGGGAGGAAAGGGGGTCGCCGGAGCCGGACCGAACGGGGAGGAGGGGCGGCGTCGAGGCAGGGGCGGCAGTGGGGGCGGGCGCCGGCGACGACGACAATGGTGGGGGCGGGCCGGGGCGCAGGGGCGCGGCCGTGCGTGCTCGGGGACGGGGCAGGGGCACGGGGCGGCGGCCGGCGTGGGCTCGGGCGCGGGGCAGGGGGACGGGGAGATGGGGATGCGGCCCCGTGTTGCGGGCGCACCCAGGATTGCTTAGCCTCCCAGCCTACGGCTGCCATCTGCTCGAAGGACGTGGGCAACTTGGCTAAGCGGAGTATACCCGCAGCCTCGAGGGACCGCATGCTGAAATATTCACAAGGTTGACAACCCCACAAATTGAATCACAACTAATTCCTATAGCAAGGGCATTGGTCCCAGTCCTCGCTGAGACCACCAACCAAGAGAACACACAATGCCCCAACCCATAAAGCACCTCCGAGCACATTGGTTAGCATCTCACACGACAACCAGCGTGCCAACAACATAAGCAGCCCAATACCTACCATACAAAGCAGCCCACCAACCCACTCACAAGGCCGGCGCAAAGGCCAGAAGACCTCAATTTGGTCTACAAAACGGTTGTAATGGTTGGCACCACCCGGGACTATAACGAACGGGATCAAAAAGGCGATAGCATGGACTAACGAAGGACATTCAACCAAGAGGGACCTAATGCCAACCTTTTGAAGTTCCACGGTTTTTAACTACACGAAAAAAATAACAAACAAAAACTACGGCAAACAATAGAACAGAGTCGCCACCATAGTATGCGGGGAATCCCACCAATATCAGCCAACACTCTGATAACCTTGCTGCTACTACCGTACACAGAACTACCCAATTCGCACATGACTCACACAAAGTCTCTCAAGTACCCAATCGCAATACAGATACGACCACGCCGTCTTAAAGCAGAGGCCATCTGTAGCGCAGTTGACAGCGCCCAACACCAGTTTATAAGCTCTGCTGCCTCCTCCCTCTCGAACTCCTCTGAACTGCAGGCCTATGGGCCTAATTTGACACTGCTTTGCCTGTGGGCCTATTGGGCCTTCTGCGGGCCTGAATCCTGGCCCATGTAGGGTTTCTAGTCGTATTCAGGCCGTGGAGGCCCAGTAGGTGGCATTTTTTTTTGGTTTTTTCTTTTTTCTTTTTACATTTTTTTGGTTTTTTATTTTTTTATTTCTACTTAAAACTAAATACTTACAGTTTTTTAGTGATTTCTTTTTGCTTTTAGGTCACAAAAATTATAAACTTTCTGTTAGTGCCATTAGTTTTAAATTTTAAATAGTTTAAATTTGAATTTTTAAAAATTTGTGTGAATCACTAGTTTATGAATAACTTTACTATAAAATTAGAATTTTTTTCTATTTATTTTTTATTTCTACTTACAACTAAATACTTACAGTTTTTTAGTGATTTCTTTTTGCTTTTAGGTCACAAAAATTATAAACTTTCTGTTAGTGCCATTAGTTTTAAATTTTAAATAGTTTAAATTTGAATTTTTAAAAATTTGTGTGAATCACTAGTTTATGAATAACTTTACTATAAAATTAGAATTTTTTTCTTCTTTGCTATTTATTTTTATGAATCACTAGATTTGTGAATCACTAGTTTATTTCTATTTATAAAATTAGAATAACTTATATTTGATTTTAGGTCACACAAATTATATTCTTTTTGCTATTGAAGAATATTATAGTTTTATTTTAGTTGATCATAACATAATATTTTAATTGATTGTTTTTATTTTCATAAAAGTTTTGTAGTTCATTCTGTTTGCTATTAATTCATTCTTTGAGCTAAATGACTCTGAAATTGGAAAGCATTTCAAAATGAACTCTGAAAAGGTTGAAAGTTGGCATGGTATCATCATTTCACCCACATAGCATGTTCCAAAAAGTAGAGAGGGTTACGACAAAAACTTGATGCACTTCGTGTACAAAATGGACAATCACTTTCGAAGTATCAAAGTTTCGAACCATAAGACATGAAAGCATTTCAAATGAACTCTGAAAAAGTTGAAAGTTGGGATGGTATCATAATTTCACCCACATAGCATTTGCTTATTGCGGGAGAAAGTCTTCACTTTTTCTTCGCTTGTGTCATTTGCTTATTGCGCCGTAACCATGGATAATCTTCATTGTTTATCAGGATGCTTGGGTCAGCCTTGACATTGAAGGGAGGAATTTCATGAAACTTTTCATAATCTTCAGACATGTCTGTCTTGCCGTCCACTCCCAGGATGTCCCTTTTTCCTGAAAGAACTATGTGGCGCTTTGGCTCATCGTATGATGTATTCGCTTCCTTATCTTTTCTTTTTCTCGGTTTGGTAGACATGTCCTTCACATAGATAACCTGTGCCACATCATTGGCTAGGACGAACGGTTCGTCAGTGTACCCAAGATTTTTCAGATCCACTGTTGTCATTCCGTACTGTGGGTCTACCTGTACCCCGCCGCCTAACAGATTGACCCATTTGCACTTAAACAAAGGGACCTTAAAATCAGGTCCGTAGTCAAGTTCCCATATGTCCACTATGTAACCATAATATGTGTCCTTTCCGCTCTCGGTTGCTGCATCAAAGCGGACACCGCTGTTTTGGTTGGTGCTCTTTTGATCTTGGGCGATCGTGTAAAATGTATTCCCATTTATCTCGTATCCTTTGTAAGTCAATACAGTCAAAGATGGTCCCCTGGACAACAAGTAAACTCATCACAAACAGTGTTGTCACCTCTGAGACGTGTTTCCAACCAACTGCTGAAAGTCCTGATGTGTTCACATGTAATCCAGTCGTCGCACTGCTCCGGGTGTTTGGAGCGCAGACTGTTCTTGTGTTCATCGACATACGGGGTCACCAAGGTAGAGTTATGTAGCACTGTGTATTAATAATATACTATACTCATCATTAAAAACAAAAACAAAACAAAACAAAGAAAAAAAAACTGTTGTAGGTGCTTTGAGACCAAGAATATCCGTCCCTGTACCATAATATATAGCGTATCTCTTCCATAGTGGCCCTTTCAGTCCAAGCTCAAATACTCTCAATACCGCTGATTTAGCGCGAGACTATTCTTGTTGTAAGGCACACCAGGAATGAAGTCAAACACATAAAAACCCACTCTGGATAACAATTCCATGCAATGATTATGAGATGGCCCTTAGGAGATAGCCATTTCCTTCTGGGCCTACCTCCTATAGTACACCAGCCTATATAAAACAACCAAAAATCCTTAAAGTGAAGTCAACACAAAACCCGATAACATCCTCTGTTTGATGGCCCATGGAGATGCTTCCTTCTGGCCTAGCGCGGTTACGGACATATTTCTTTAGGACTCCCATGAACCTCTCAAAAGGGAACATATTGTGTAGAAATACGGGCCCCAGGATGACAATCTCGTCGACTAGATGAACTAGGACGTGCGTCATGATATTGAAGAAGGATGGTGGGAACACCAGCTCGAAACTGACAAGACATTGCACCACATCACTCCTTAGCCTTGGTACGATTTCTGGATCGATCACCTTCTGAGAGATTCCATTGAGGAATGCACATAGCTTCACAATGGCTAATCGAACATTTTCCGGTAGAAGCCCCTCAATGCAACCGGAAGCAGTTGTGTCATAATCACGTGGCAGTCATGAGACTTTAGGTTCTGAAACTTTTTCTCTGGCATATTTATTATTCCCTTTATATTCGACGAGAAGCCAGTCGTGACCTTCATACTGAGCAGGCATTCAAAGAAGATTTCTTCCTCTTCTTTCGTAAGAGCGTAGCTGGCAGGACCTTTATACTGCTTCGGAGGCATGCCGTCTTTTTCGTGCAAACGTTGCAGGTCCTCTCGTGCCTCGGGTGTATCTTTTGTCTTCCCATACACGCCCAAGAAGCCTAGCAGGTTCACGCAAAGGTTCTTCATCACGTGCATCACGTCGATTGAGGAGCGGACCTCTAGGTCTTTCCAGTAGGGTAGGTCCCAAAATATAGATTTCTTCTTCCACATGGGTGCGTGTCCCTCAGCGTCATTCGGAACAGCTAGTCCACCGGGACCCTTTCCAAAGATTACGTAGTGTAAATCATTGACCATAGCAAGCACGTGAACACCGGTGCGCATGGCGGGCTTCTTCCGGTGATCTGCCTCGCCTTTGAAATGCTTGCCTTTCTTTCGACATTGATGGTTGGTCGGAAGAAATTGACGGTGGCCCAGGTACACATTCTTCCTGCATTTGTCCAGGTATATACTTTCAGTGTCATCTAAACAGTGCGTGCATGCGTGGTATCCTTTGTTTGTCTGTCCTGAAAGGTTACTGAGAGCGGGCCAATCGTTGATGGTCACGAACAGCAACGCCTTAAGGTTAAATTCCTCCTGTCTGTGCTCATCCCACGTACGTACACCGTTTCCATTCCACAGCTGTAAAAGTTCTTCAACTAATGGCCTTAGGTACACATCAATTTCGTTGCCGGGTTGCTTAGGGCCTTGGATGAGAACTGGCATCATAATGAACTTCCGCTTCATGCACATCCAAGGAGGAAGGTTATACATACATAGAGTCACGGGCCAGGTGCTGTGATTGCTGCTCTGCTCCCCGAAAGGATTAATGCCATCCACGCTTAAAGCAAACCATACATTCCTTGGGTCCTTTGCAAACTCATCCCAGTACTTTCTCTCCACTGCGACCCGTCAGCGGGTGCTCTCAACTTCCCATCTTTCTTTCGGTTCTCACTGTGCCATCGCATCAACTTGGCATGCTCTTCGTTTCTGAACAGACGTTTCAACCGTGGTATTATAGGAGCATACCACATCACCTTCGCAGGAACCCTCTTCCTGAGGGGCTCGCCGTCAACATCACCAGGGTCATCTCGTCTGATCTTATACCGCAACGCACCGCATATCGGGCATGCGTTCAGATCCTTGTATGCACCGCGGTAGAGGATGCAGTCATTAGGGCATGCATGTATCTTCTCCACCTCCAATCCTAGAGGGCATACGACCTTCTTTGCTGCCTATGTACTGTCGGGCAATTCGTTATCGTTTGGAAGCTTCTTCTTCAATATTTTCAGTAGCTTCTCAAATCCTTTGTC
Source organism: Triticum urartu (assembly GCF_003073215.2). NCBI lineage: Eukaryota > Viridiplantae > Streptophyta > Magnoliopsida > Poales > Poaceae > Triticum > Triticum urartu. The sequence goes on along the minus strand of NC_053028.1, from coordinate 2,143,248 downwards.
AGCCACAGCATTCTCTGCCTTCCACTGCAGCAATTCCAGTACGGTACCGAGGTTTGTGTTGCCATCTTCGCAATTGGGGTATAACCCTTTTTTGTGATCCTCTAACATGCGATCGAACTTCAGCTTCTCCTTTTGACTAATGCATTGCGTCCTTGCATCGACAATGACCCGGCGGAGATCATCATCATCAGGCACATCGTCTGGTTCCTCTTGATCTTCAGCAACTTCACCCGTGGCAGCATCATTGGGCACATCGTCTGGTTCCTCTTGATCTTCACCAGCTCCCACCGTTGCAGCATCACCGTATTCAGGTGGCACATAGTTGTCATCGTACTCTTCTTCTTCGCCGTCTTCCATCATAACCCCTATTTCTCCGTGCCTCGTCCAAACATTATAGTGTGGCATGAAACCCTTGTAAAGCAGGTGGGAGTGAAGGATTTTCCGGTTAGAGTAAGACCTCGTATTCCCACATTCAGTGCATGGACAACACATAAAACCATTCTGCTTGTTTGCCTCAGCCGCATCGAGAAACTCATGCACGCCCTTAATGTACTCGCGGGTGTGTCTGTCACCGTACACCCATTGCCGGTTCATCTGCGTGCATTATATATAATTAAGTGTCCAAATTAATAGAAGTTCATCATCACATTAAAACCAAAGTGCATACATATTTCTCATCTAACAACATATAGCTCTCCAGAGCATCTAATTAATTAAACCATACATTGAAACTATGTAAAACATTTCAATGCGAAAACAAATGCGATCATAATCGCAATCAAGGTAACAATTGATCCAACGGCATAATGATACCAAGCCTCGGTATAAATGGCATATTTTCTAATCTTTCTAATCTTCAAGCGCATTGCATCCATCTTGATCTTGTGATCATCGACGACATACGCAACATGCAACTCCAATATCATCTTCTCCTCCTCAATTTTTTTTATTTTTTCCTTCAACAAATTGTTTTCTTCTTCAACTAAATTTAACCTCTCGACAATAGGGTCGGTTGGCATTTCCGATTCACATACATCCTAGATAAATAAAATCTATGTCACGTTGGTCGGCATAATTTTCATAAACAATAAATGAACCAATAGTTATGAAGATAATATACATACCAAATCCGAATCATAGACAGGACGAGGGCTGACGGGGGCGGATACCAAAACCATCGCACTATATAAGATGCAATAATAAATGTAAGAAAATGATACAAGTATCTATCTAAACAGACAAGTAAGAATATTTTTCCTTTCAGAAAGAAGATAAGAACAAGAGGCTCACCACGGTGGTGTCGGTGATGAGATCAGCGCGGGTGATCGACGGCGGTGAAGACGGGGACGGGACGTGACGGACCGCTAAATCTAGACAAATCTCGAGGAAAATGGAACTTGGAGGTCGAGTTTCGAGAGGAGAAAGTTTAAATAGTGTGGCTCGGGCATTCCATCGAACACCTCATGTGCATAGGAGGTGAGCTAGAGCACCACAAACCCCTCCCCTCGCCGGCCAGAGAAAAACAGAGCATTGGAGTGCTCTGCTCGCGGGCGAGGGTATATATAGGCACCTCATTGGTCCCGGTTTGTGGCATGAACCGGGACTAAAGGGGAGCCTTTGGTCCCGATTCAGGCCACCAACCGGGACCAATGGTGGTGGGCCAGGAGCGAGGCCCATTGGTCCCGGTTCGTCCCACCAACCGGGACCAAAAGGTCCAGACGAACCGGGACCAATGGCCCACGTGGTACGGCCGGCCCCCTGGGCTCACGAACCGGGACCAATGCCCACATTAGTCCCGGTTCTACATTGAACCGGGACTAATGGGCTGAGCCGGCCTGGACCATAGCCCTGTTATCTACTAGTGTCTCTCCGTCCCAAAATAAGTGTTATTTTTGGATGGAGGAAGTATGAAATAAACAAGGTTCCTAAATAGAACCACACATTGCTCGCTTTCTTGGATGTATACCCCTTGCCGAATTTGAGTACCTTATGTTATGTTGTGCTGCTTTTTAAAAAAAATCTATGTGGAAAATCTATACCTATTTTTATTACCTACTAATAAGGGGAGTACTAGGCGCCGGCGCACCGGCCCAAATTTCGACAAGCCACCAACGCGCTGTTAGATTAGGCCAGCCCATGCCCTTGGATCTTAACCATCTCTCTCAATCCGCTCGGTCTACGCGCAGAGGAAAAACCCCCCACCACGCCTGCATCTCTCGCCTCAGCCCTATTGAAATGCATGAGTTTCTCACCATCGGCCATGGATGTAGCATGGAAGACCGAAGTCCCGGTCGGCCATGGATGTGGCATCCACCGCCACCACCGGTTGCAGCCCCGCTTATCGCCGTCCCCAGTACGGGTGCTCGCCGCCGGTTGGAACAAGGTTGTTGGCCAAATCCAGTGCCGCCAGTTGGAACAAGGTTGTTGGACAAATCCAGGGTCGCCGGTTGCAACTCCCGTGTGCTCATGCTTGCAGCCTCGCCAACGACGAGTTGGCTGCAACACCGGCATAAAATGGTTGTAACATCACTGAAACGGTTGCAGTTGTCGCGAATGTGGATGTAGCTTTTGCAGTGTACGGTGTTGTAGCATTCGCCGATGACGGCATTGCTGGTTGCAGCTCTGGCGAATGTGGATGAAACTCTGGCCAACGGGAAAAGATGTTGACGATGAGAGCAACGGGAAAAGATGAGCTGTATAATTAAGGACAAAGGATGGGAGGAAGAAGATGAGCTGCAGGGGGGATAATGATAGAAGAAGCCGGACGGTGCATGGATCCACAGTAAAACGTGCGGTCAAGGAGCGTCGAAGCAATTCGTTATCCTACCACGCGCGTGCAGCCGGCTCGCCTGTGGGAAACGTTTCCTATTAGTAAAGAGAATGCTTTTTCTTGCACATCGTCCTTCTGCAGAAAACTCCCAACTGTTTAGAAATAAACTCACGGTCCCACGATAAGTCAAAGTAGAAAAGTCAGCTCCTGATGAGGGGCCCCACCTATCAGAGACGCGATCAAAAGCAGCAAAGCGAGCGATCAATGCTTTCTGCAATGAGTTTACTGAAAACGTGGTTTCTTTTGCAAAAAAAGGCGACTAGATGGCTTTCTGCAAACGTATGGCTACATTAGTTGGTCTTTCCTCCATGCTATGCTCCTCCACAAAGGGTTTGAACCTGGTTATGGGCAATTTCTATTTGACGCTCGCGGGCGGCAAGCTGTCGAGGAAACGCCCGCAGCTCTTTTCGTTCGCGTGCTTGTTGGGCCAGCCCACTACGGGGTTCGTGTGCTTGTTTTCGTTCGCTGTTGTTTCTTTCGTTGTATTTTTTCTTCTTCCACGTTTTGGTTTTCTCTCTTGTTTTTCTTTCTTCTGGTTTTGTTTCTGCTTTCTTCTTCTGCTTTTGTTCATGTTTCTTCTGGTTTGGTTTTCCTCTGGTTTTTCTCTTCTGGTTTTTGGTTTTTATCCTGTTTTTCTTCTGGTTTTTCTTTTTCGCCTGTTTTTCTCTTCTGGTTTTGTTTTTTTGATGAATATACAAATGTTCTCTGTGTTCCTGAATTTTTTTAGTGTATATTACACAATGTTTAATGTGTATTCGCAAATTGTTCAACGTATTTTTCACAAATGTTTAGGACATTTATGAAAATTGTTCAACGCATATATTCATATTTTTTTCAAAAATGCTCATCGTATATTAAAAAAAGTTCATCATATAATACAAAAAGGTCCATCATGTATTATTTAAAATATTCAACTTATTTTAATAAAATGTTCAGCATATATTACAAACTGTTCAATGTGTATTAAAAAAGATTCAAAATAATATGATAATTAAACATTCACGCCTTGACTATATCACTACAGCTCATCAGTTCTAACTGGAGCTTAAATTTTGTTTACTTTTTTACTTGTCGTTTCCTCCTAATGGGCCGGCCTTCAGCGAAGGCTCAAATAGCTCTCCTGGTTATGGCCATCGTATCATGCATGCATCTCATGGCTGGGGACACAGAGTGTATGTACTACATGGGCTTTTACAGATTGTCATATGCTATTCATGAGGGCTTTGATAAGCACCGTGTTGCCATGGTTTATCCTCTTCTATTTTTTGTGAGCAGTCTGATCTATGGGTCACCATTTTGCATGGACCATATTGACTTAATCTTGGTGCCTATGAACCTGAACATTAAATATAATTGAAGTATGTTATCTTTACTTTAAGTGCATATCAAGTTTGTGCTCTAATAGTTCATGTAGCATGTTGCTGTTTTGGACAGATTGTTGATAAAACTTGTTTTGTGTGTATGTGTTGAACCGTTGCCCCGTTTTGATCATGTCCTATATAAAACTTACTTCGTTTTGCATGTAGCTTCATCATGTCATGTTGCATCATTAATTTGAGTGTTTGTGGTTGATGTTTGCATGCACTTTGCATCAATGCCATGTTAACTTCTTTTGCTCATAATTTTTAGTCCGTAGCTCTGACTTAAATGAACTTTATATGTAACTTGACTAGAAAAACGTGTAGATCCTTAGTCACTTTGCTTGCAAGCTTCTTATGATGCTGTATTACCGAGATGGCTCATATATACCTCTCCGTCATAGGGAGTAAGAAATCCCAGTCTCGATCCATGCCAATTCAACAGACACCTTCGGAGATACCTGTAGAGCACCTTGCAAACATGCTGATTCTTAACAAATAAGGAGCAAAATGTTAATTATATATTAACAAGTAGGGATGCCATGAAACAGTAGGGTGAAAATGGAGCAGACAGTAACAGTGACTACTTGAAGATATTAGTAGCACTGTCAACACCTTCAGTTAGTGAACCACTTCATGCCATCCAACTACCGCCTACATCATGTACCACTTCCTGCCCAAGACATGTATCCTTGATCCTCGGAGACCAAAACAGGGCAGCTCCTCCTCTGTTTTTGCTGGGCCGCTAGCTCATGCTCTGTTTCACCACCGGTCAATCTGGAAGTAGCCATCGGAGTCATAAGACAATACAACATGTATTATATGACAGTTCAGTCCAAAATGACTGTCTGGAGTACATATCCATATTTTGCTGGATATTTGTATTTAAATTTCTCAACATGCTAACCGTTGGTTGAAGGAGCTTCACAATCTGAGTAAGACTGATCTTGACTTCAGCTTATCAACGCAAGAGGACATAGACGGCCTTGTAGAGCTGCCACGTCCCCGTATCTTGGAGCGTGTTTGTGTCAAGCCAACTCAAGATGGTGACCTCATGTTTTATTGACGGCATCGGAAAGATATTTACATACAATTCCCAATTGGGATTTGAGAAACAATGCATTTGAGAAAGATATTTCAATGCAACTAAAATTTCAAAAAATTCAAATTGAAACCATTCAAATTTGAAAATTAATGGCACTAACAGAAAGTTTATAATTTTTATGACCTAACAACAAAAAGAATAAAAAATAAATAAAAAACAAAAGAAAATAAATAATGCAAAAAACAAAACAAAAAAACTGAAGAAAAAAAATGCCACCTAATGGGCCACCATGGCCTGAATTCGACTAGAAACCCAACCAGCCAGGTAGGCCATGATTCAGGCCCATAGAAGGCCCAGTAGGCCCACTAGCATATACAGAGAGGTTAGGCCCGGAAGCCTGCTTTAAAGAGGAGCTCGAAGGCTTAGGCGCACCGTGACTTTTAAACAGGTGTGCCTCTCTCTTAGCTAGGGAGGTGGGACTAAACTCCCACCACGACGCCGCTCTGCAGGGCAATTGGTCCTGGTTGGTGACACGAAGAGGGACCAATGCCCCCCTTTGGTCCCGTTTCGTGGCACTCACCGGGACCAATGCCCCCCTTTAGTCTCGGTTGGTGCCACCAACCGGGACCAAAGGTCTCTATTTCCCGCCCTTTTGGGTTGCTAAAAACTGACCTTTCGTCCCGGTTCGTGGCACTAACCGGGACTAAAGGGGGGCATTGGTCCCGGTTGATGCCACGAACCGGGACCAATGGCTTTCCTATATAAGTGGCACTTAGGATTTTTTTACACATTCTCCCCCGACGCCAACGCCCATGCGCCCCTATGCCGCCAGGCTGCTCCTCGTCGTTGTCGCCATCGCCGTGCCCTGCCCCGTCGCCGCCCGCTCCTCGTCGCCATCGCCGACGCCTCCCGGACCTCGTCGTCGCCGACGCCTCCCCGCGCCCCTGCCCTGCCTCGCGCCTCTGCCTCAGCCGCGACCTCACCATCGCTGCCCCCAGTGAGCACCCCGCGCCCTGCCCTGCCCCCACCCCACCCCCCCGCTGCCGCCGACTCCCTCTGCATTTTGTTGTTGATATAAATTTTTAGTAAACGGATATGTATACATATTGTTTGTCTAAATATCACTACAAGAAATATGTCAACTTATGACCACCACTATTGGTCACTGAATGGTCACAAATTTCCATTTGTGACCTTTTTGTGACCAAAAACATAAGGTCAAAAGCTGGCCGTCGTAAACTAACTATAGCGACCTTTCTTCTGGAATGGTCGCAAACGTTTATGACCAAAATAAGCCTATTGTTCTGTTTTGGTCACTAGCAACCTCCCCAGTCCACGTAGGCATCCAGCGTGGCAAGCTGATGTGGCACAAGATTCAGCCCGGTCCAATTCAGTTTTCTACATGGGCCTAGCCCATTAATTTGGCCTTTTAATGTATTTTTTTTCTTGTTAATTTTTGGTAGCTACATGGGCTTGGGCCATTAATTCGGCCTTTTTTTTCTAAGATGTAGTTTTTCGTCCTTTTTTTTTGCCACTGGTCCCACCAATCAGATTGGTCCCACTTGTCATTCTTATCACAAAATTGATCCCACACATCAAAATTTTCAAAATCTGTCAAACAACCATTAGAACTTGGACCCCCTTGTCAGGTTTCCATTTGACGGGTATTCAAATCACATACACAATCATTATTTCAAACAATGCAATAGCAAATGAAATTCATCCAAAACAACACGGCATTGGTCTACTACAAATGTTACAGTATACTACAGCCCAGATAAGCCTACTACTTCCTACATTTACAACACATAATATGCTAGTCTTTGTTGATATGCTTCACAGCTTCGAACTTGGATTCGCACTTCACCTGTGCAAAAAAAAGAATGAACATATAAGAATAAGAATGTGTACAGAACATCAAACAGTAGCCAATGAGGGATCCAATAACTTATAAGCAAGAATTGACAGCAAATGAGATGTACATAAATAGTATGACTAACACTAACCAGTATGCATTCATGGAGTGACTAAAATGTTCTCACTAGCTAGGATTTTTTTAGTATACAATATATTGACATGTGCAACTCTCTAAATTGATCATAGAAATGAAAACTGTAGGTGCGCTGCAGGCCAGATCATCATATTTGAGCATTCATATTTCTGTATTACTACACAGCAACTACAGCACTAGGAGTACACAGCAACTAGTAGCAGAACTAGAAGAAAACCGTACAGGTGGGGAGTGCCAAGCGTGAGCAGCAAACTTATGTCAGAAGTCCCGAATTCCTCCATGTACACGCGCGCGAGCCAGCCTCCAGCTGAATGCCCTATCAATGATAGCTTCCCATCTGCAAGCATCAAACAGTCCAGAGTCAGGATGAATGCCCTCACTTTTCAAACATAATTCATTTTATTCCATGGTTTTCTGCAAAAAAAATCTGCTTGCAGTTTCGTGGACAACTGAGCATACTGTCCATAATCTTGAACCAGTCAGAGGGCTGAAACTAGCAGCAACAGAAGGAGATTCAAATTGGAAGAAACAAACAAATTTTAGATGGTGAATTGGAAGCAAGATTTTCGTTTTCATGGCAACTGAAACCAAGCACAAGTTGCTCAATGGCACAAGGCAGTAAAACAGCTAGCTTCAATCGCGGGGCACTGATCAGTGCTAGAAATTGCACCATGATTCGGGAGACGGACCTGGAGAGGAAAGCTCCCTGGCCTCGGACACCGCTTCCTCCACTCGTCTCAGGACACCATTCCCACAGGCAAAGCAAGCACCTTAAGCCCTCTCGCCACGGATCCTCGAAGAGACCCACCAGGTAGGCCTCTGCAACCTCCTGAAGGGCCAGCACCGCATGGCTCTGGAAGCGGAGGTCAGTCTGCACAGACAGAACAGGGTGGTGCTTTTAGTTTACTTGATTCATCATACTATAAGAGTTGAGATAACAGGAGCATAACAATGTAGTGCTGTACTGTGAAGTTTGAGGAGCATAACAATGTAGTACTGTACTGTGAAGTTTGAGGAGCATAAAATATATGAGACAGTTTACTTGATCGAAAGTTTAAGGTGTATCTTATCTACTAGTAGTACTGTACTGTGAGACTTTCCTAAAGCAGAGTCTGTTACCAAACAGAGTGAGAACCATCAGAAGAACATAGATGGTATTTGAACAAGCAACTCCAGTATAAATTTGAACAAGCAATGGTATTTGTCAATGCTGGAGATACAGTCAAACTGTAATCACAAAGAATGATTGAGTCCATGGCCAGTCTGCTTCTGGTAATGTACTGCGCTGCACATTTCATTTAAGTTTACTTCAGCATGCAATATTTAAGAAGTTCCGCTTTACTGAAAAAATCTTATAAATGAACATATTTTTAGTCATCGAGCATATGTCACAGTACTAGTCATGATCTTTCAGTAAGCATCGATTGTGGAAACAGTAGCACTGGCTACTACGGCTACAGCAACACCAAGCAATTCAACGAAGCAACGACCACCATACAGAGCTAAGCACTGGCTACTACGGCTAGTAAGTGAGTCGGTCAAATAGCCCTACGTACTTCTTGTTGATATGCAGCAGTACTTCATTGATCTAGGGATTCTGATTCCACATAGCTGCCTGAAATGCTTGTATTAGCTAAGAGAAACCTAGCTTCGTGGTAATAAATCAAGCACATATGACACTAACATACGTGTATTTGCTATTTCAATGGTACAACAGAAATCTGATCAAGAGCGACAGATCAGGCAGCATACGCGTGCGGAGAAGAAGATAATCACAGACAAGCTACTATTGAATTGGATCATAAAGAGCTATCAAACCAGAACAGACTAGCTGTAATAGATAAAACATGCATAGATTAACCGATGAAACCATGCGGCATCAGGAATTCGCCTGGAAGACGGTAGGCCTAACCCTTCAGTACAAATTACAAAATAAACACAATATCTACACGAAAATAGATAGGCTTATACATCAATCCAGAGACTCAACAAACGGCAGGAGCATATTTTCTTCATCAAAGAGATACTAGCGAGCAAATAGGTTCTGGCACATCTAAATCATCAATTATCTCACGGATCCCCATATAACTGGGGGCCATGCTTATCATCTGAGAAAAGAAACCTATCTTCCGGTTAAAACCAATCTACAATCCTAAGCCTATTAGAAAGATCACGTCTAGATAGAATTTTTTTACATGGCACACAAGCTACTTGGGGGAATCTATGAGCAGGAACTGACGGACTAGTACATAAAACATGCATAGATTTCGACCATCCATCCTGTGCACGAGCACATCCACCCATTAATTACAAATTAGTACCCGCGAAATCCTTACGAACTCGCCAAATCTTCACCGATCTAACCACAGATCGGAGCCAAATTCCACAATACTAGACGCCCAACTATCACAAAGCACCACAGAAACGCGGATCTAGACGATACAGGGAGGAGAGGGGAAGGAATCGCCGTACCTTGAGGCAGTGGGGGAGGAGGATTCGATGAGCCCCGGGTCGATCGGAGACAAGATGGCGCGGAGCCTGGTGACGGCATGGCTCTTGGTGGGGCGGCGGATGATGCACTGGTCGAGGGCGGTGGTGACGGAGCGCGCCTCCGGGGCTCCGGCGAGCACGTCGTCGATGGCCTTGTGCACGCGGAGGTAGTGGAAGAGGGTGCAGCCGTGGACGCCCAGCAGGCGGTCGGAGGGCAGGAAGCGGGAGAGGTAGTCGATGGCATTGTCCCAGGAGCCCGCGTCCACCAGCTCGGCCAGGTGCTTCAGGCACAGGAACACGTCCGTCTGGGTCACCAACCTGCGCGCGCGCGTGCGTTGCCCGGATCAAGAGATGCATTCGCAGAGGCCGGTTTGAAGGGGGGAGGGGGAGACACGACTGCGTGCTTACACATCCACGGTGCGGTTGAAGTTGTGGTGCCCGAGGAAGGAGATGAGCCGCCGTTGCCGGAAGCGCCGAGGCCAGGATGTAGTCATCCCTATCAACGAGGATGGAGCGCTCGGGCGTGGCGGATCCGGCCCCATTCCCGTCGGCGAAGTCGGATCTCCCGGTGGCGGCCTCGGCGGAGCAGGGAACCGGGGCGAGGGAGGAGGAGGGAGGTGGTGGCGGCGATCTGGAAGGGGAGGGGAGCAGGGAGCCGGGGCGAGGAGGGAGGGAGGAGGATTAGATCTGGCATCGGGAGAGGGGTTCCGGTTGAGGATGGATCGATGGATGTGGGATCTTGCCGGAGGGGAAGGAGGGAGGAGTAAAGCACAGCGGTCTTGCCGGAGGGAAAGGAGGGAGGGGAAGGATGGATCTGCGAGGGGAGGGGAGGGTGGCGGCGAGGGGAGGGATCTGCGAGCGCTAGGGTTAGCTGAGAGAGCGGAGGGGTGGATGGACGGACGGGTGGATGTATGGATGGATGGACAGATGTTTGCCATGTCACTGATCCATGCCAGAGCTGGTTCCACCAATCAGAATTAAGCATTTTTTGTTTTTTCTCTTATAGTTTGTACCCTCTTATTCAGGCAAACATTTAACCTCTTATAGTTAGTTCAAATAAACCAATATTTTGTACATGTGTGTATTTAGGCATGACAAACAATGTTGATTTGGGAGGTTTTCATTTTCTTTGCTCAAAAGAACCATTTTTCATTTTCTGATTGACCAAAATGTGTTTTTTTTGTGAAGGACCTACCATGTGTTTCTTGCAAAATTGTACCAAATCATTTTTCTAAAATACTAGGCCATATTTAATGCACATTTGACCAAATGGTTGGGTGTAAAAAGTTTTGATCCACCTCTCGTGAAAAAGACAAATTCCCGCCGATTCAGCTGGAAGCGCGTCAAATTTGAACTGTAGCTACCTTATAGTTTGCTCTTTATTTTTTCCAAAATCATTTCTAGGTACATAAGTATCTATTTAATCAGAGAAACACCAAAAAAATTCCAAGATTCAACCACTAGCAAGGAACGGTCATTCCCGCCGTTTTGACCGCATTTTGAAACGGGCATAAAAAATTCAAAAAAATCAAAAAATTTGGAAACCTTCGCATTGTGTCATTATATGTGGCCAAGTTCCCAGGAAAAATAATAAACTTGCAATTCGCCAATTATTTTAAAAAAGTGTTCTCAGAAATGAGCTATCATGCGTGAAGATTCATGGCTTTCGAGCCAAATGATCAATCTTATGGCCACATTCATGGCATAGTTTGTTCAAATGATCTCATATTGTGCACAAGGGTGCATATTGGAATGACAAACAATGTTGCCTAAGGAAGTTTTCTTTTTCTTTGGACGAAAGAACCATTTTCCATTTTTTGAGTGCCCAAAAGGAGGTTTTTTTGTGAAGGACCTCCCAAATAATTGTTGCAAAATTGGACCAAATCATTTTTCTAAAATACTAGGCCATATTTAATGCACAATTGACCAAATGGTTGGATGTAAAAGTTTTTATCCACCTCTGGTGAAGAAGACAAATTCCCGCCGATTCAGTTGGAAGCGAGTCAAATTTGAACTGTAGCTGCCTCATAGTTTGCTATTTATTTTTTTCCAAAAATCATTTCTAGGTACATAAGTATCTATTTAATCAGAGAAACACCAAAAAAATTCCAGGATTCAACCACTAGCAAGGAACGGTCATTCCCGCCGTTTTGACCGCATTTTGAAACGGGCATAAAAAATTCAAAAAAAATCAAAAAATTTGGAAACCTTCGCATTGTGTCATTATATGTGGCCAAGTTCCCAGAAAAAATAATAAACTTGCAATTCGGCAATTATTTTAAAAAAGTGTTCTCAGAAATGAGCTATCATGCGTGAAGATTCATGGCTTTCAAGCCAAATGATCAATCTTATGGCCACATTCATGGCATAGTTTGTTCAAATGATCTCATATTGTGCACAAGGGTGCATATTGGAATGACAAACAATGTTGCCTAAGGAAGTTTTCTTTTTCTTTGGACGAAAGAACCATTTTCCATTTTTTGAGTGCCCAAAATGAGGTTTTTTTGTGAAGGACCTCCCAAATAATTGTTGCAAAATTGGACCAAATCATTTTTCTAAAATACTAGGCCATATTTAATGCACAATTGACCAAATGGTTGGGTGTAAAAAGTTTTTATCCACCTCTGGTGAAAAAGACAAATTCTCGCCGATTCAGCTGGAAGCGAGTCAAATTTGAACTGTAGCTGGCTCATAGTTTGCTCTTTATTTTTTCCCAAAATCTTTTCTAGGTACATAAGTATCTATTTAATCAGAGAAACACCAAAAAAAATTCCAAGATTCAACCACTAGCAAGGAACGGTCATTCCCGCCGTTTTGACCGCATGTTGAAACGGGCATAAAAAATTCAAAAAAAAATCAAAAAATTTGGAAACCTTCGCATTGTGTCATTATATGTGGCCAAGTTCTCAAAAAAAATAATAAACTTGCAATTCGGCAATTATTTTAAAAAAGTGTTCTCAGAAATGAGCTATCATGCGTGAAGATTCATGGCTTTCGAGCCAAATGATCAATCTTATGGCCAGATTCATGGCATAGTTTGTTCAAATGATCTCATATTGTGCACAAGGGTGCATATTGGAATGACAAATAATGTTGCCTAAGGAAGTTTTCTTTTTCTTTGGACGAAAGAACCATTTTCCATTTTTTGAGTGCCCAAAAGGAGGTTATTTTGTGAAGGACCTCCCAAATAATTGTTGCAAAATTGGACCAAATCATTTTTCTAAAATACTAGGCCATATTTAATGCACAATTGACCAAATGGTTGGGTGTAAAAAGTTTTTATCCACCTCTCGTGAAAAAGACAAATTCCCGCCGATTCAGGTGGAAGCGAGTCAAATTTGAACTGTAGCTGCCTCATAGTTTGCTCTTTATTTTTTCCTAAAATCATTTCTAGGTACATAAGTATCTCTTTAATCAGAGAAACAACAAAAAAATTCCAAGATTCAACCACTAGCAAGGAACGGTCATTCCCGCCGTTTTGACCGCATTTTGAAACGGGCATAAAAAATTCAAAAAAAATCAAAAAATTGGGAAACCTTCGCATTGTGTCTTTATATGTGGCCAAGTTCCCAGGAAAAATAATAAACTTGCAATTCGGCAATTATTTTAAAAAAGTGTTCTCAGAAATGAGCTATCATGCGTGAAGATTCATGGCTTTCGAGCCAAATGATCAATCTTTTGGCCACATTCATGGCATAGTTTGTTCAAATGATCTCATATTGTGCACAAGGGTGCATATTGGAATGATAAACAATGTTGCCTAAGGAAGTTTTCTTTTTCTTTGGACGAAAGAACCATTTTCCATTTTTTGAGTGCCCAAAATGAGGTTTTTTTGTGAAGGACCTCCCAAATAATTGTTGCAAAATTGGACCAAATCATTTTTCTAAAATACTAGGCCATATGTAATGCAAAATTGACCAAATGGTTGGGTGTAAATTTTTTTGATCCACCTTTCGTGAAAAAGACAAATTTCGGCCGATTCAGTTGGAAGCGGGGCAAATTTGAAATGTAGCTGCCTCATAGTTTGCTATTTATTTTTTCCAAAAATCATTTCTAGGTACATAAGTATCTATTTAATCAGAGAAACACCAAAAAAATTCCAAGATTCAACCACTAGCAAGGAACGGTCATTCCTGCCGTTTTGACCGCATTTTGAAACGGGCATAAAAAATTCAAAAAAAAATCAAAAAATTGGGAAACCTTCGCATTGTGTCTTTATATGTGGCCAAGTTCCCAGGAAAAATAATAAACTTGCAATTCGGCAATTATTTTAAAAAAGTGTTCTCAGAAATGAGCTATCATGCGTGAAGATTCATGGCTTTCGAGCCAAATGATCAATCTTATGGCCACATTCATGGCATAGTTTGTTCAAATGATCTCATATTGTGCACAAGGGTGCATATTGGAATGACAAACAATGTTGCCTAAGGAAGTTTTCTTTTTCTTTGGATGAAAGAACCATTTTCCATTTTTTGAGTGCCCAAAATGAGGTTTTTTTGTGAAGGACCTCCCAAATAATTGTTGCAAAATTGGACCAAATCATTTTTCTAAAATACTAGGCCATATTTAATGCACAATTGACCAAATGGTTGGGTGTAAATTTTTTTGATCCACCTCTCGTGAAAAAGACAAATTTCGGCCGATTCAGTTGGAAGCGGGGCAAATTTGAAATGTAGCTGCCTCATAGTTTGCTATTTATTTTTTCCAAAAATCATTTCTAGTTACATAAGGACCTATTTAATCATAAATACATGGATTGGTGGCGATACGTCGAGGTTTGGGCGGTGGCCGAGGGCCCCAACTCTAGAGCGCGTAAACTCGCATGCCCGTCGCGTGGTCACCGCGTGACCGTAATGTTGTCATGTGTTCTGGGCGGCCTATGCATGTCTAGTGGGTTAGGCACTCCCCAGGTTGGTGCTAGGAAGAAAATTATAACATAAGATTCTCACGAGGAGACCGATCGATGCTCAAACATGAATTAGCAGCCAAGTGTTTGATTAGCGGTACGGGAAATGCACATGGCCAATGGGCGTGAGTTTTGGCTGAGGATGATCATCTACTAAGGAGAATGTCTTCACAAATTTTTAGCTTAAAAGGAGGATCCTAGGTGGTACTTGCTTTGCAAAGTACCACACTGGATAAAAATATGAATGTTGAAGCTGGGCTCAAAATAATGAATGGAGTGAGCTGAAATTTTGTGGAGGATGGTTATTTGGGCATAGGAAAGCATTGTAGAAAATTGATACCATTTGGACATGCCAAAGAAATACTTCCTTCACAATGCTCTTCTATGGACAAAAACTTGGGAAAACTAGTGAGAGAGATTGGTTGAATGAAATGATCTCAAAATTGGTGTAGGTAAGTTACTTAGGTATGGTCATGCGCTGGTAAATTTTCTAATCATTTGGGTAAGCCTAGCTAGTACTTACTTCACAAAGCTTCTCTCGAGGTAGAAATTTTGGAAATTTCCCGAGAAAGATTTACTCGGAAAATTGAGCTGAATATTATCATGTGGCAATGATTTGGGTATGGAAGAGTGCCCGAAAAGTTTGAGGGTAATAGGAGGGGTCTATATAACACTTGCTTTGCAACGTGCCAATTTGGCCATAAAATATAAATTAACCTGGGCTCACATAGAAGATTTGACTGTGCTGGAATTTGGAGGAGGTTGATAATTTGGGCATATGAAGGAACTGTATAAATTTCATGTTATTTAGAGATATAAAAAAGGTACTTCCTTCACAATGCTTCTAGGTGGACAAAAACTTTGGAAATTTGCCGAGGAATATTTGCTAGGCAAATGGAGCTGAATTTTGTCATGTGGTAATAATTTGGATAGGAAAGAGTGCCCAAAAATTCCGAGGGCAATCAAGAATATATAAATAGCACTTCCTTCATAAAGTGTTGTTGTGAACAGAATAGGAAAATGAATATTGTTGAATTAGTTTTGAACTAGGCAAGGAAGGATTTTAACATATTTGATGAAGATATGCCCCAAAGAATTTATGAGATTTTTTTGGGAATTTTGGGAATGATAGAAATATAGGTTGCTTCACAACCTAGGGCAAAAACTGCACATGGACATGACACATAGGCAAAACTGATGAGATGGTGCCTAGTCATCACAAGCCACCACAATCTACAAGGCTATGACCATCTATATTGGTCATTAACAACTAGAAATGGTCGCAATGGTTCAGGGTTTGGAGCCCCCTGAACAGCTTTTGACCAATTCGTCTAAAATGGTCATAAATTTATGACCAATTCTTCGAGGGTCACTGACAGAAGGTCATAAGTTGACATATTTCTTGTAGTGTATATGGATGTATGTTGATATATGGATGTGTGTTGATGTATGGATATGTATGCATATTTTTTTCATAATTGTTTTGTTCATACATGATCATATGATGTTTTTATTGTTCATAGATGACCATATGATGTTTTTTTAGCATTTTTTATGTTCTGTATATGCTCTTTTTTGCATTTTTTATGTTAGATAATATGCAAAAGAAAATGTATGTATGTATGTATGTTCTGTATATACATTCATTATGTAATGCTCTATAAATGTATGTATGTATATGCTCTGTATATGCATTTTTTTGAAAAAAATATGTTAGATAATATGCAAAGAATAATTTTAGGTATATGTATGTATGCAAAGAATATGCAAAAGTTAGAATATTTAGATTTATAGAATTGTTTTGGTGATATTGTAGAATATGAACATTTTGAATATGGATGGATGGATGAACATTTTGTTAGATAATTTTTTCTGTACTATATATATATATATATATATATATATGAAAACTTGGTCAATTTTTTTGTTGTAGATGAGGCCGGCCATGTCGCCCAAGAAGAGGTGGTCTGCAAGAGCTTTTCGCCGTGCTCAAGAGCGATGGGAGGATACTGTCAGCAAGTTCTGCAAGGGAGATTCAGAGAAAAGGGCGGACATAGAGGAGATCTGCAATAGGTTTCCTAGCTTGCAGATGTGCGTCGACCACTCTAGGGGCCTCATCGCCGTGGCTACGTATGTTGAGAAGAAGACGATGTTCCCCGGCGGCCGTGGAATTCCTCCTGTCGTTGTTTTCCTTTGGGCAATGAATGAAGTGGAAAACTCACCAGATCCGCGTCAGCGTGCTAGGTGGTACGAGTACTGCTCCCACCGTCGCGCCCCTCCAGCTCCAATGGAAGGTCTCATCAGCGCCGTGGGCGCTATACCACCTGGAGTGGAGCAGCTGATTGTCCACTCTGACCGCGAGGGAGAGAGCAGTGAAGATGAGGAGGAGGAGGATGAGGAGAAGGAGGAAGAGTCCAGCGAGGGGAGGAGGAACCAGGTGCGGACGTGGTGGTGGAGGTGGAGGACGACAACGAGCATGAGCATCTGGTGGCGGAGGTGGAGGACGACAGCGAGGGGGAGGTGGCGCAGCAGCTGCAGCTGCCTGCCAACGACGACCTGTACATGGTGCCGCCAGGGATCCCGCAGCTCGACGACAGTAGCATGCCAATCGAGGCGGAGACCTACATCCGCGTCGGCATTCGCCACTCTGACCGCATCAAGAAGATGAAGGAGATGCATAAATGAAGAAATGTAGCGAATGGCACTTAGTTAAGTGTCAGTGTTTAAGTTGAGTATGCTTTTGCAGTCAGTGTTTAAGTTAAGTTATGTACTGAAGAACTGCATGTGATTTACTGAAGCAATGCTTGCCTTTTGCAGTCAGTGTTAAGTTAAGTCAGATGGTTGCCTCTTGTTGTTATGCAATGAGATGTTTAAGCATAAATGTTTTCCTCTATACGTATAGTGGCTAGCGTCGACCAAGCACGGAGAAAAGAGATGACACTTCTCTCTATTAGCTAGCTAAAACAATATGAAACCCTTAAATTAACCATCCAACACCCCTAACCCCCCCCCCCCCCCCCCAAAAAAAAAAAACCCCCCCCCCCCCCCTTAAAAAACAAAAACCCCAGCTCCTGCCACATGCTGACGCAGCTGCCACATGGAGCACCTTCTGTCCCCGTTCGTAAGCGAACCGGGACTAAAGATTTTTGGCATTAGTCCTGACCCTGTAGTCCCGATTCCTGAACCGGGGCTAAAGGGCCTCTGGAACTGGGACAACAGGACCTTTTTCTACTAGTGAGGATACATGGCTAGGAGACACACCGCTAGTTCTCCCATACCCTTCCCTGTATCTTATTGCGCAACGTAAGGACGATTAGGGGGCAACAGTATCACAGACAGTACCTTTGAATATCCTGTTCAGGAGGGCTCTAATAGGGGAACGATGGAATTCCTGGCTACACTTGGTGCGGAGGTTGATGGACGTTCAACTCTCATACCGAGGAGACACCTTGACCTGGAAGTTAACGAGTAATGGGGTGTTTTTGGTTAAATCAATGTACTTAGACCTCATTACCTCTGGACCAATCCAAACATCGACCCATATCTGGAAAGTAAAGGTGCCCTCGCGAATAAAAAAAATCATGTGGTTTGTGCAAAAGCAGGTGTTCGTTACCAAAGATAATTTACTAAAGCGACGGTGGGTCGGCAGTTCACGATGTTGCTTTTGTGTTCATGAAGAAACAATTCAACACTTATTCATCGATTGCCCTTTCTCGAAGATACTTTGGCGGTCCATTCATATAGCTTTTAAAATTATTCCTCGAGTTAGTATAGATGCTTTGTTTGGGACGTGGCTAAATGGAGTGAAACCTGATATTGCGTCAAGTATTGGGATTGGAATATGCGCACTTCTTTGGGAATGATATGATTTTTAACAGACTTTGTTTGCTAAACTTCTTGCAGGTTATTTTCAGAGCTACTGGGTGCAACCGATGGGAGATGGTAGTACATGCTATATTCAACCGGTTTGGATGGCGGTCGCATAATAGGATAGGTCCTTAATGTCCTTTCGTCTAGCCGGTTGTGGCTATGATTTGTTTTCCTAGCTTTTATTTTTCTTTGATCCTTTTGTGAGCTGTACTTCGGATACCATGTCTATTTGTTTTGCTGAACTTGCTTTAATAGTATGGCCGTATGCATCTTTGTGATGCAAAGGCAGGGGGAAAACCTGTTTTTCCAAAAAAAAACTAGGTATAGTGATCACAGGGTTATAGTGATCACAGGATAAATAGGCATGCAAACTCAACTAAATAATTCAACCTGACCACTAGCTAATTAGCACTGCCCAACGCAGATGTCTGCTACTGTTACTATGTTTAATACTTAATTAACTCGCTCCAAGGTTGTTAATTTGTAATAATTATTTGCTGCCTGTAAGGCATCCCATGAAGCAACACTATAAAAACCATACTCGGCTTCAGATGCCACACTAGTGGCGTCGCGGTCTTCAATGTTTAGTTTCGAGCCTCAACCAGATAATTTACTGTTTTTCGCTGTCTCTCTCGTGGTTGTTTGGTCTAGGCAGAAGGAATTGTCTCCAGGGGCAGGAAAAATAGATGAATTGGTTTATTAATTTTATTTTTTGAAGGAAAACAATGAGTTGTTGGTAAAGATGAGGAAGACATCATGAAGCTCAACAATGAAGCAAAGAAATAACCAGGGAGATTAATGGGACTGTGACCTTTTTACTATGTTCTAACCATGAATACCACTAACTGAATTAATCATAGATGTTTGTAATCAGGTGTATCAAGTTTCTTTTGTTTAAATAATGAACTGTGATGTAGCTTAACTGAAATAATACTAGTTGTTTGTAATCAGGTCATTCAAGCTACCTAGATTGAAGTACTTATGCTGATGCATCATTGTGTTTCATTGGGTAATTTCACATAGCACTAATCCTAGACTACCATGTTTTTTCATGAAATTCCACTGTCAGAACAGTGTTGCTGGACCAATCGCAAGACATGACTGGTACTGGAGTGAGTGGAAGTAGGATGGTTACCTGCATCGATGGCGAAGATGGCATCGGAATGCAAAATTTGCCAGTGGTCGGAGGTGGTGCCGCCCACATATAGATCTACAACAAGTAATTCTCTGCATAACTAACATCCTGATTCAGTGTTGCCTGATCAGAACAAATCAGACTGCTTTGTATTCGAACTAGAACATAAAGGCGATAGTTGAGGATGAAAGTTTGACATATTTGAGTAAGTTTTTGTACGTATCAGTGATGAGTGTGAAGATTGTTTGTCCACCCACATTCTAAATATCATATTTGATGTCAATTGCTCCTCCAATGTGATAAAATGTACTGTAGGTGTGAATATGCTGATAGTAGAGAGCATTGAAAATAGCCAAAGAAACATGAAAATTTAGATTCAAGCGCTTCCAACAAGTCCTTCGCAACCTGCATATGTAAATATGTGTCAACTAACTTATTTCTGATCATACATAGAACGGATCCAACAAAGATGATGGTGGCTTACTGGAATGCCTTCTCCTAGTCAGGAGCAATCGTTCCTACAAGAGTAATACGGGCGTCCCAGAACATGTTCATAGCTGTGAGCCATAAGGTAGTTCTGGTCTACCTACGCATAAAGTATGTCCCCATAATTGGGGCCAGTTCCAGTGCTGCGGCAAAGGCTTGAATTAAAAATTGCCTACAAATATTAGCTTTAGGATTGTTGAGTATGTTAGTTATGTTAGTATTTTTTTCCTTTAAATTAATCCAAGAATAAACCATGAGGAAGACCTTGACAGTACTAAGCACATATTCATATTCGACCAGCTAAGCACTTACTACGCACATAGCAGACACATCTATGTATAACGCTAGTACAACTAAAATAGTAGATACATCTACTGTATAGCCTCCGCGGCGGCGTTCTCCTCAGTGGCCTTCTTGTCAACATCGAGCTTCCCGGCAGCGAGTCTCTCGGCGTCGGTGGACATGGTGATGATGAAGGCAACGTAGACGTAGATGAATTAGTCAATGTAGAGGAAGGGTAGCGACCACTCGCGTAGGAGATGCTCCCCAAAAACCTAATGGCCCCTCTCCCGTACATGATCTCAAGAGGAGGGGTTTCGGAGGCATGCTCTCCCGTACAACTGTGTACGCGGTGAACAGGTTTGGATCACCGGCAGCAACTATAGGGAGTGGAACGATGTTGGGCAGTGCGTGTGCAGGTAGAACAGATCGCATCTGTTCTTGGGCTGGACTGACGTCTGAGTCGGCAACAACCCACGATCTGACGTCTCAGATCGTGTCTCATTTGTTAAGAATTCTCCGTTCCCGACAGGCAAAAATTAAGCGCAAGCGCGTGAATAACAAATGCTTGAGCTCATCTTGGCTCATTCATGAAACACGGCGTGCACGCAATGTGTGAGGGCGACATAATGGGAGCATGAGGGAACTACTTATATTCTTAAGCTCCTATAGCATGTGGAAGAGAATTTCTTATAAGGAGGACCAACTCTTCTTCAGTAGCGGGGTGGTACTAAACTATCCACCACCCTTTCTTTCTTTGAGAAACGACTTCGCAGCTGAAGGAAATATGCCCTAGAGGCAATAATAAAGTTATTATTTATTTCCTTATATCATGATAAATGTTTATTATTCATGCTAGAATTGTATTAACCGGAAACAAAATACATGTGTGAATACATAGACAAACAGAGTGTCACTAGTATGCCTCTACTTGACTAGCTCGTTGATCAAAGATGGTTATGTTTCCTAACCATAGACATGAGTTGTCATTTGATTAACGGGATCACATCATTAGGAGAATGATGTGATTGACTTGATCATTTAGTTTGTTGCTATTGCTTTCTTCACGACTTATACATGTTCCTATGACTATGAGATTATGCAACTCCCGTTTACCGGAGGAACACTTTATGTGCTACCAAACGTCATAACGTAACTGGGTGATTATAAAGGTGCTCTACAGGTATCTCCGAAGGTACTTGTTGGGTTGGCGTATTTCGAGATTAGGATTTGTCACTCCGATTGTCGGAGAGGTATCTCTGGGCCCACTCGGTAATGCACATCACTATAAGCCTTGCAAGCATTGCAACTAATGAGTTAGTTGCGGGATGATGTGTTACAGAACGAGTAAAGAGACTTGCCGGTAACGAGATTGAACTACGTATTGAGATACCGACGATCGAATCTCGGTCGAGTAACATACCGATGACAAAGGAAACAGCGTATGTTGTTATGCGGTCTAACTGATAAAGATCTTCGTATAATATGTAGGAGCCAATATGAGCATCCAGGTTCCGCTATTGGTTATTGACCGGAGACGTGTCTCGGTCATGTCTACATAGTTCTCGAACCCGTAGGGTCCGCACGCTTAACGTTACGATGACAGTTTTATTATGAGTTTATGTGTTTTGATGAACCGAAGGTTGTTCGGAGTCCCGGATGTGATCACGGACATGACGAGGAGTCTCAAAATGGTCGAGACATGAAGATTGATATATTGGAAATCTATGTTTGGATATCGGAAGTGTTCCGGGTGAAATAGTGATTTTACCGGAGTACCGGAGGGGTTACAGGAGGCTATTGGGCCTTATGGGCCCAAGTGGAGGAAGAGGAGAGGCGGCCAAGGGGCAGCCGCGCGCCCCTCCCCCCCAAGTCCGAATTGGACAAGGAGGGGGGGGGGGGCTGCGCCCCCCCTTTCCTTCCCCCCTCTCTTCCTTTCCCCCAAGTCCTAATCCAACTAGGAAAAAGGAGGGGAGTCCTACTCCCGGTGGGAGTAGGACTCCTCCAGCGCGCCTCCTCCTATGGCTGGCCGCACCCTCCCTTGCTCCTTTATATACGGGGGCAGGGGGCACCCCATAGACACAACAATTGATCATTGATCTCTTAGTCGGATCGTGAAGACGTACGACTACATCAACCGCGTTGTGCTAATGCTTCCGCTTTCGCTCTACGAGGGTACGTGGACAACACTCTCCCGTCTCATTGCTATGCATCACCATGATCTAGCGTGTGCGTAGGATTTTTTTTTTGAAATTACTACGTGCCCCAACAACAGCACCTAGTCATAATATACACATTGGCCCTTAGAGATTTTCTGAATTGTTTGGTGGGCCTACAACCCCCCCCCCCCCCCCCCCCCCCCCTCCCCCCACCCGCCATATTTCAATAGAATCAGCGAATTACCAAAGTAGAGAGGACAGACAAGCAACTAACCAAGGACAGAATCAACACATTTTTTTCCTTTCACGGGAGGCAGAGCTTTGCTTCTGTGAGAGGAACAATTATGTTTCTCAGAAAAAGGAAAAAACATGTGTTTTTGTTCCAGTAGAGAAACAATGGAAGAGAGAATATTTTTTTTCATGAAATGCATTGATTTGCTTCTCGTGGAGGCACATATTTGCTTCCGCGAAAGTACAATTGTACGTCTCGGAAAGGGATTTGCACGCTTGGTCTAAGAAATAAAACACTATGAAAACGAATCTACAAAAAAGGGAAACTCACAGGCCACCACTCTCCATTGAGACACTCCTGAGGCAAATTATCAAACCCCATGTAAAGTGGGGCAAATGATCCAATACCCCTGAAAACTTTTTTTTTGCGGATCAATACCCCTGAGAACTAACTAGTGATTTGGGAGGAAAGGAATCAAGGACGAGTATATATACATCACTCCACTCCTATAAGCACACTCCCCTTCCTTCCTGCATGCTGCCTCTCGAGCTCCAGCGCCCAGATCCAATCTCGAGCTCATTTTGCTCCCGCAGTGCTTCTCCACCTCCATCCCTAGCAGATGCCAACCTCAAAGGAAACTATGGCGACTCCTCCTTCATGGAGGGCACCATCTTGGAACTACGTAGTGCGGGATATATCCCCACTGAGACCAACACCCGAGTGTCAGATCCGAACCAGCGAGTACCCGCTCCCTGCCCTGGGGACAAGATTGTCTTCATCCCCCACCTCATCAGAGGTCTAGGTTTCCCGCTGCACCCTTTCATGCGCAGGATCATGTTCTTCTATGGGCTAGATTTCCACCATCTAGCCCCAAATTCCATTCTTCACCTCGCCTCATTCATTACTTTCTACGAGGCATTCCCCCGCATCGAGCCGCACTTTGGATTGTGGCTGAGGATCTTCGACATCCAGCCGAAATCCAGCAGCTCCGAACTCGCAGAGTGTGGGGGCGTGATGATTAGCAAGAACCAGAAGGGCTGGTTCAAGGAGTGACAACGTGAGTTGTTTTACATTACAGAGCCACTCGCTGCTAGCCAGGCCGAGGTTCCGGCGTTCTCGGCTGGGCCTCCGAGGCAACTAGCGTCCTGGAGGAGGAAGGGCAGGGACTAGGGGAACCCCGAAGAGGTGAAGGTGCTGCTCCAGAAGATCCAATTCTGGAAAGACTTGAAGGGCCTCCAGCTGGTGGAAGTGGTGAATGTCATGATCCACCACCGTGTCCTGCCGCTCCAATTCCGGGCCACCCCGATGTGGGCGTACAAGATTGATGATGCAGTGCCCATCAACCACTTCTTCCGCTCCACCTCAGCTGAGATGTGGGCTCTGTTGTTCGAGCTGTCTCAGAACAAGTTTTGTCCGGAAGGTAGCGACCTCGGCTTCAAAGCCTCCCGCGACGCCCCCGAGGTAATTCTCAACACACAACTTTATATTATGTGCTTCTTTGAACCTCATAAACTTCGGCTGACCAATTGACTATATATATTTGCAGAAGTGGATCTCCAAGGCACAGGGAATATTGTTCCCGGCGCCACTGCCCAAGGGGGAAATGACTCCCCAACTCACGACCCTCTTAACCGAGGAGCCGCGCGTGGTGATCCCAAGGAGTCGAATCCTCCGAGGCATAGGGCAGGCCTCCGAGCACACGGGGGAAAGGAACCCTTCACTCAACGGGAAGAGGGCGACATCCGAGGGCGTCGAGGAGGAAGCGCGGCCGAAAGGCTAACTTCTTCGGTGAGTCGGAGAAGACTAACTTCTTCGGTGAGTCTGCCCCCGCCGGAGAAAGAGGCCGCATAAGGATTCCGCTAATCTCGCCAGCAAGGCTGTCCCCCGCCGGAGAAGGCTAACTTGTTGGGTGAGTCCGCCGATGACCTCCTCAAGCCAGGGAGGGAGAAGCACGCACCCCGAAGCTATGTTATGATATCGCAACCAGATTTGGACTTTGAAAAGCATGTTCATCAAATGAAAGTCATAGAGATATTTTTCCAGCCCGCCGCTGATATACGGCTCAGTGGCTATCGAGAGGCTGGGGGAAGCATCATTCGGTCTGGTCCCCCCAGTCAACACAACGAGGGCCGAGGTACCGATCTTCATGCCCGAGGTTGACACCTCGGCCAAATAGGGCCAAGGAAGGGGTGGGCTAGATAGCGGGCTAGCCTAAACAATCTCCAGCACTAGCCAACAGCCAGAGACCCTCGTTCCCAACACATCGTTGGTAGGTTCATAGGTAGTACCGCCCCTGAATCCCACCCCAGGGCGGGCCGAGGAGATCAATTTACCGCAGAAAAGCACACTGCCCTGATCAGCACGTCACCGCATTGCTTCCGGTCCGCAGAGCCTAGAATTCGTGAGGTCTTCAAAGGCCTCGTCAAGAGCTTCGAGGTATGTCTATTTGTATTAAGATTTAAGAATAACCTACATGCTTAGAATTGTGTGTGAAAATGGGCTTCTGTCCGAAGACTTTTTACATATATATATTGTGGAGTACTTGTGAGAGCACAACCAGTCTCTAGCCCCCGAGCCGAGAGCTAATTTCTAAGGAACTGGCTTTGGGGTTAAAGCATATGATCAGAAGGCATTGATCTAGTAACCCCGACAGGGGGAGCAACTAACTGAGGGATACCACTTGCGGGATACCCTCAAGGGTCACTTTTGTTGCGCTCAGAGCGTGCCACTTGTCTCGCTCTTAGCCTCCTCCATGTGCCGCGTGTTGGACACTTCCTCAGGATTATTCTTTATTTCTTCGTATGCATTTTCGGGGTTAGTTTTTTCTTTTTTCGGCTTTTCGGTTTTCCCCTAGTTTTCGTAAGATTTTTGAGAATTTTTTTTATTTTTTTGGCACAAGAAATTCTTTTTTTGCTTCCATGAGAGGCATATATTTGCATCTCTGGGAGGTAAAGGTGTGCCTCTCGAAAAGGAAAAAAGAACTATTTTTTTTCTTGACTTCCACTAGAGGCAAATGTTTGATTTTCTTCTTGTGAAGGCACACATTTGCTTCCGTGAGAGGCACAGTTGTGCCTCTCGGAAGAGGAAAACACGAGTTTGTTTTCATGGAAGGAACAAATTTGCTACTCATGGAGGCACAGATTTACTTGCGAGAGAAGCACAACTGTGCCTCATCAAAAGGGAAACAAAGTGAAGAAAAAAACATGTTTATGGCTACTTTTTACCGGTTTTTTTTATGAAAAAAAAGTTTATCGAAACCTATTAACATCAGATCTAGTTTCGAAGATCTGAACGCAAGCAATCGAAAGACGGAAATGGTTTGGGATTTGGACGCATAGTTTTTTGGCATGAAAACTTGCAAGCACCGTCAAAGTTTGATCATCTTTGATGTTGCAAAGTTTCAGTTTTTTTTTCTGTTTTTTATTTTACTTTTCATAGAGGGTGAAAAACCACTCTCAGACGAGTATATATACAGAGAAAAGCAATTCTTCCATGCATGGGAGGTCCGTGTATGGGAGAGCCCTTGATTTTGATTGGAGATTAGATGACATGCATTGATTCAGCTCGTACTTTCTTAGATCTTTCTCTCACCACATGCAAGCACACAGTCCCAACTATGTTTCACCTTCCCACGCCTTTTCATTTTATCTCCAAGGTTAAATCTATTTTATTTCTTGAACCAAAAATACAATTTAAGACCCGTTTGCATATTTGTGTTTTTTTAGAAAAGGAGGATTTACCCCCAGCCTCTGCATCTGGACGATGCATGCAACCATATTATTAATTATTCACAAAGACCATATAAGGTGATACATCAATAAGCCTGAAGCCATCATCTTGGCAACACCGTTGCTACTCCTATCCCCTTGATGAAGGCGTGCCGAATGTCCGGGCCTAATACCAAACAGTCATCACACTAAAGCCTAACATCTAAAGCTGGGTGTCCCCTTCAAGCCACTACCTAGATTGGGTCCCACACCTGTCAGGCACACTCCAGTGAGCACCGCACGCTGCAAGGGTGGTCACCTCCATCATCCCTCGGTCCATCCTCAGAGCAAAACTGTTGCACCGACCTTGCCAGGCCTCTCTGCCATCAACGCCACCATGACACCAGACAGCTTCATCCTCCTGCGCGAGTCCATCTCCAAACGCGCCCATCACCGAACCTCCGCGATGCCATGCCGCCAGGATGCGCCGTCGGCCTTGCGGTAGATGTAACACCGCTGCCCCTCTTGTCCCCTCCAGCCAGTGCGTGCTCCAAAACGATGCCCCCAGGAGGGACAACAACATCAAAAGTGCCATCATCGTACGATCCGGTAGACCCAGATCTAGGGTTTCCCCCGAAGCTCACACCGTCGCCGTTGTTGGATCCACGTGGAGCCCACCACCCATAGCATCTCTCGCCCGACCATCTGAGCCTCCCAAGACGGCGCCCCCATGGAGGTTACGGCGCGCAGGGCCCCGCCGTCACCCAATCCAGACTGAATTTTGGACTTTCCTCCAGGAGGGATTCAGATGTGGATAGGAGGGACCTCAGCTTGGTCTCTAGGGAGGGTAACGGCGACGAGGGACGCCGCCAATGCCGGGCCAGACCAGCCGGCCAAAGTTTCCTCCGGTCCCCAACCTATACCACCAAACCTCCGACTGTTCCGGATCCCACAGCGAGACGAACTGAAACCAGCAGAGATGCAAGGGCCATGGGGCTCAACCCACCAGGAAGGAGGATCAAGAAGGACAGCCGCTGTAGATCTCCAGGCGCCAGATCCAACGACCCGACGAGGCCAGCGGCGTAGACCACCACCCTGCGCCGGCCGACAACATCCAAGCGCCAGATCCAGATGGATCCGGCCTAAACATGGCGGCGTTCGCAACCACCCGTTCTGAAGACCACGCAGCCACCACCTCGCTGTAGAGTCGCATCCAAGCCGCAGCTGTCGCGTCGCGTCGCCGGTGCCGCAACGCGCCGCCACCAAGATGCTTGTTCGCCACGCCGCCAGACCCTGCGCTAGCCCGACGCCTCTTCGTGATCTGGTCGTCCCGCACCACCCAAGACGCTCCAAGGGGGAGAGATGCCCTGCCGCCACCCAACCGGCCAAGCTTTGCCCGGTGGTGCTTCGGACGGCGGCGAGGGGAGGTGGAGGCGGAGGAGGGCCGAGAGGAGGGCGTCTAGGGTTCCCCTGGATCGCCCGCGGGGGCGACACAAGGGGGACGAGGGGGCAGTTAGATGACGATTACTTCAAAACGAAACCACTTTTGGACATATTTCAACAAGTTTTAAAATTATGTTACACGACGGAACACGGTGAGCCATAGTGAAACAATAAGATTTTTTTTTCTTGCAAAACAAAACGAAACATTATTGAATATTTCTCATAGAATTAATAATTTGTATGAAAAAAGTTTGACGCACGATGATAGTTGTTTAAAGTTTAATTTCTACAAATATAATCATTAGTCTTGTTTTAAAGATCTCGTCAGAAAAAACACAATTGTGTAAATAGAATGTAAATCAAACTTTTATTTCAACATATACATTAGTCATCAATTTATTCGAATAAAACTCAGTGAGTAGAGAATAGCATGTGGGTGTATGTTAGTTAAGAGAAAATATCATATATATAATATCCCGGTCCCACACAACAATAAAAAAAAGCGCTTGCACGGTACAAAATCCTCTCTCTATATATACATCACTCCACTCGTATACACTGCAGAAGCCCACAGCAAGCTGAGAGAAAGAAAAATACAGAAATGTCGGGGCACGGCCGGAGATTGGCCACGGATTGCTGGAAGGAAATGAAGACGGCGGTGATCAATGACACGTGGCTGCCGATGTTGAAGCTGCCGTACCACTGTCTGTGCTGCAGCTACAAGGAGATCGGGAAAGACGCGTGGCAGTGCGTCCAGTGCTGGACGCCGCTCAGCCTCACCGTCCTCTTGCTCTGGCTCCTCTACCGCCCCGACCGCTTCCACCCCACCGTCGACTCCGCCTCCCTCGCCTCCCTGGACCTCAACGGCAACTCCCTCCGGTACAACCTCACCGTCGACCTCAGCTGCCGAAACTCCAACAGACTGAGCATCAGCTACCTCGACGTGGGTGCCAGCGCCTCCTACAACGGCACCAGCCTTGGTCTGGCCGGGAACTCGCTCCCGGGTTCCTTCCGGCAGGGACCCAAGAACACGACGGTGCTGCACGCGGTTTTCCAGGGCATGGTCATGGTGGCTGACGTGCAAGTGCAAGAGGGGTTGGCCAAGGAGCTGGAGAGGGAGCGGGGCTCTGGGGCGATGCATGTGAGGGTGCGCGTGGATCTCACCATCATGTACAAGGTGATTGTGAAGGAGATCTTCTTCAACAGCTATGAGTGCTACCTACCATTCACCCCGCTGCCGAATGCCGTCTTCCTCAGCAACAGCGCGCCGTGCTTCCGCGTTTGACGGCTTCGGTTTTCCCTACTCGCATCATATATCCCAATGGAGAGGACCTCGGTTTTATGCAACGAGTCTGTTAGAAATGTGTTAAAGTAGTAGTATCTGAGCGTCCTTGTTCAGGTTCGATTTGTTTCCTTTAAGCGTCCTCCGTTTTATTAGTTAGATTAGTTTGCTACTACTAGTTGCAGTATGTGTCCTCAGCTCTTCTTCCTTCTGTATCCCCATTGTATCTCTGGCATGTGATTTGTGAGCTAGGTTGGTCCTCATAAGCATTTTGTGTTTTATTCCCTCGTTGCTTGAATTCTTGCCGTCTGGTGGGGCCGCCTGGCCCATGTCTAGCTCCCTTGGCCCTCTTCCCATGATTTTCTCTGATTTTTCGTGATTTATTTGGGCTCCGGAAAAATATTGTCTTTCATGCACTTATTGTTCGCACTTTTCTCTAGTTTTCCAGCAATTCCCCCTCCTTCGTTTCAACATATAAGATTAACAACAAATGGCATTAGGATGGTGTGATAAGTTGCAAAACGTGGATAATTATGGGCAATTCATAATAAGAAGTAGTGATTCAAAATGGGTGCATCATCCTCGTAACCCTCAGTCAAGCCACTTATTCCATATTTGTCCTCTGGTACAAACAACATCGATTGCAATTGCATCCCATGAACCATCCTGAACTTGCTCAGTTCCCGGTCCGACTAGATTTTGTACTAATGGAAGCACGTCTTCTTGTGTGCATTTCTGGACCGAGAATAGATATTCCACCTGCTGTGTGAGTTACTTATGTAGCAAACTTTTGCCTGCAGGAAGAAAAAATGTAGACACACCAAAATTGTCACAGAAAACAGTTTAGTTGAGTTCGAACGAACACGTCAAAAAAGTTCTTATGTCGTGAACTTGCTTAGTTTCTCCGCTCGCGCTTTTACCTTGGTTAGGATTATGTCATCCTTCATGAGCTGTAAGAGCCTTGGGTGGCTCGCCATCGCCTGTGACTCCTCTTTGAAGGTTGTGGGTGTTTGGTTTGTCTTCGGCCTAACCTGCGGAGGTTCCAGTAGGTAGACCATGGGCGACACCTGGGCCACTATGATGGTGTTGGGTAGTTCACTGTCCAGCAGGGTGTTTGCTGCAATTTTGGCCTTTGGTCCCTGTAGCTTCATCATCGTTTAGGCGTAGTTTGAATCACCATGCGCTATGCCAAGAGCAATCTCCCGAGTAGGGCGTTGTAGACCATCTCAGAGTATATGACTTAGAAAGTGCCCAATTCTCATCTGAAGTTCTTCCCTTCACCGAATAACACTGGTAGTGTGATCTGTCCGAGGGGCGCATACGACATCCCTGAGATGACCGCCTGAAATGGCTTCGAACTCTGCTCGATCTCCTCCTTTCGGATTTGCATTTCGTTTAGGGTCTAGGTCGTATGATGCTCAGGGAGCTTCCTCTATAGATGAGCAACTTGTGTACCTTCATGCTTTCGATGATGGGCCAAGTCACCAATGGTAATCACCAGGGACAAGGAAACCTGACGGGTAGCAACCGCTGCTTGCTTACTCTGAGATGTATAGCCTAAAAAACCAGCTAGGTCCGCAATTGCAAGGGTTTGCAGCAAGTGACAAATAATACCAAAGTGAGAAAGTAAGGTATCAAGCCATGAAGGTGTACAAGGTTCTTGCACCAATGATAAGGTCAGCAACACAAATAAAACTTTATTTCTGCCCCCAACATTACCAACAAGGGTTTCAACCTTGCTAGCCTTTTTTTGCTGTACAAGATTTGAAACGATAATGTGAATGCTTTCATGTTTGCTATCACATGCATCTTAGTTTCATAGATTCAGTGAATGAGTTTATCTATGCTACTTTTCATGCTTTAGGTTAACTAGGCACCTAATCACATGCATGCATGGACAAGAAAATAACCGTCTGAAGACTGTCAGTGCAACACAAAATTCAACGAACTTTACTGTACAATGTTGGTCCAAATGCCGATTGGCTCATTAACTGAAGTGGCCAATATGTTTAGTAAAGTCTCTCCTTTTTAGGCTGAATACGTAGAGAACACTTGTGGATGCACGTGAATAACACAGGCATCAATGGTTGGGCGGTACGAGGACAAGAGATAAGATGGAAGAACTTGTAAATTAAGATTCCAAGAACCATACGCGCTTTTCTAGATAGTGTTTGCAGGATAGCAGGATTGAACCTAGTTTACTCCACTTGTGGATTGTTACCGTTAAAAAATCAACGTGGTTTGATTAGTTTACTCCACAAGATGCCATCAACCTATGAGATGAGATTATTACCTAGTTTGTATCTAGCGGTGGTGGCAAGACCGGTCCTCAAGGCGCAAGCACGCACATCAAGCTGGGCATGGCAGACAACATGTGACATCCCATGACCATCCAGTTGGGCGAAACAAAACAAAAGCCTCTGATGTCACGCTGGTGGCTGACCAGTGACGTCGTGGTCTTCAAGGCCCAGCCTTCCCAGTCGACGCGCTGTCCTGAGAGCATCTCCAAAGCTTTACTGTAATCACATAATCACATGCATGCATGGACAAGAAAATAACCGTCTGAAGACTGTCAGTACAACACAAAATTCAACAAGTTTTACTGTACAATATTGGTCCAAATGCCGTTTGGCTGCATTAACTGAAGTGACCAATATGTTTAGTAAAGTCTCTCCTTTTTAGGCTGAATACGTAGAGAACACTTGTGGATGCACGTGAATAACACAGGCATCAATGGTTGGGCGGTACGAGGACAAGAGATAAGATGGAAGAACTTGTAAATTAAGATTCCAAGAACCATACGCGCTTTTCTAGATAGTGTTTGCAGGATAGCAGGATTGAACCTAGTTTACTCCACTTGTGGATTGTTACCGTTAAAAACTCAACGTGGTTTGATTAGTTTACTCCACAAGATGCCATCAACCTATGAGATGAGATTATTACCTAGTTTGTATCTAGCGGTGGTGGCAAGACCGGTCCTCAAGGCGCAAGCACGCACATCAAGCTGGGCATGGCAGACAACATGTGACATCCCATGACCATCCAGTTGGGCGAAACAAAACAAAAGCCTCTGATGTCACGCTGGTGGCTGACCAGTGACGTCGTGGTCTTCAAGGCCCAGCCTTCCCAGTCGACGCGCTGTCCTGAGAGCATCTCCAAAGCTTTACTGTAATCACATAATCACATGCATGCATGGACAAGAAAATAACCTTCTGAAGACTGTCAGTACAACACAAAATTCAACAAGTTTTACTGTACAATATTGGTCCAAATGCCGTTTGGCTGCATTAACTGAAGTGACCAATATGTTTAGTAAAGTCTCTCCTTTTTAGGCTGAATACGTAGAGAACACTTGTGGATGCACGTGAATAACACATGCATCAATGGTGGGGCGATACGAGGACAAGAGATAAGATGAAATCATATACGTTGTTCAAAGCGCAAGCACGCGCATCGAGCTGTGCATGGCAGACAACATATGACATCCCATGACCATCCAGTTGGGCGAAACAAAACAAAAGCCTCTGATGTCACGCTGGTGGCTGACTAGTAACGTCGCGGTCTTCAAGGCTCAGCCTTCCCCGTGATGCAAGAGAGGCAGCATCTACCACTAGTACCTCCATCCAGGTGTGAGAATCCAAAAAACTTCCAATACTACTTCATGTTTGGCATCCTTACTCTAGCATGCTGATTTTAATAGTGTGGGAACATTACCCAGCTAGTTAGCTAGGCACTCACCATATACATACCCAGCTAGCTTATTACTGCAGCAATGTGGGAACTTTGACAGGTTAAGTGTCAAAACTACGTATGCATTTCTAACAGGGGAAGCTAGCAAGTTGAGCATAGCCATGTAGCTAGTTTTCTTTAATTTATTTCTTGTGTGCTTAGTCTGTTGTGATTAATTAGCTCCTTGTCATGTTCAAAATTGCATGCGGATGGCTCAACTACCAATAGGCGTGCAAACTCAAAAAAAGCGAGTTAAAAATACCAATAGGCGTGCAAACTGAACTAAATAATTCAACCTGGCAGCTAGCTAATTAGCACTGTCCAACGCAGCTGTCTGCTACTGTTACTATGTTCAGTACTTAATTAACTCTCTCCAACGTTGTTAAATTGTTAAGTAACTATTCGCCGCCATGAAGCAACACTACAAAAACAATACACGGCTTCCGTTGTCACACAGTCTTCAATGTTTAGTTGTAGCAGAAAATCCAAAAACAACACCAAGAGTTTCGAGCCTCCACCGAATGATTTACTGTTTTTCGCTTTGTCTCTCTCGTGATCGTTTGGTTTAGGCAGAAGGGATTGTCTCCAGGGGCAGGAAAAAAAAGATGAATTGGTTTACTTATTTTATTTTTTGAAGGAAAACAATGAGTGGTTGGGAAAGATGAGGAAGACATCATGAAGCTCTACAATGAAGAAAAGAAATAACCAGGGAGATTAATGGGATTGTGATGTAGCTTAATTCAAATAATACTAGTTGTTTGTAATCAGGTCATTCAAGCTACCTAGATTGAAGAAGTTATGCTGATGCATCATTGTGTTTCATTGGGTAATTCTACATAGCACTAATCCTGACTACCATGTTTTTTGTTCACGAAGTTCCACTGTCAGAACTGTGTTGCTGGACCAATCGCGAGACATGACTGGTACTGGAGTGAGTGGAAGGAGGATGGGCACCTGCATCGACGGTGAAGATGGCAGCGGGGAAGCAAAATTTGCCGGCGGTCGGAGGTGGCAACGCCCACATACAGATCTGCAGCAAGTAAATTCTCTGCATAACCGACCTCCTGATTCACTGTTGCCTGATCAGAACAAAATCAGACTGCTTTGTGTTAGAACTAGAACATAAAGGAGATAGTTGAGGATGAAAGTTTGACATATCTGAGTAAGTTTTTGTACGTATCAGAGATCAATGTGATGATTGTTTGACCACCCACACTCTAAATATATATCATTTCAGAATTTTAGGGGGGAGGGGGGGCGGAGATGTTGGAAATATGAGCAAATTACTACGAGATTTAATCCGAATAAATGGGAAATAGATCATGACAGCATTGGCAGAGATTAAACTAATCATGCGAACTAGCATAGTAGATGAACAGATCACATCTAGGGCACATACTAGAAACATGAATTTTACCACGATCTCGAACAAGAAGGATAGAATCACATACGGTGCAGCGGGCGCAGCACCGCCGGTGTTGACGTTGTCGCCCATGTCGTCGAGGATGAGGTTGCCGAGGTGGGGAAAGAAGTCGTCGTTCGTGAAGTCGTCACTACCAGCAGTCACGCGAGTGCGCTCCCCAAAAACCTGATCGCCCCTCTCCCGTACAGGATCACGAGAGGCGGGGTTTCGGAGGCCTGCTGTCCCTTCTCCCGGTGCACGCCGAAAGGAGGGATGGAGAAGACTTGCTTGGCGGCGCAATGATCTGGAACGGTGGTGAGGAATCATACAAAGCGGCGGCGGCTAGGGTAGACGTCTGCCTGACTATATAGTGCGGGTCGGGTAGGTCGTGGGAGTAAACCCCACGTCCGAGTCGTCACGATCCAAAAGAATCGGAAACGGTTCAGTAATTAATGTGTCCGTTAATTATTAATTAATGACTCATTAATTTTTCCCAAGCAGCAAAAATATAGACAACGTGCATAGCTCTGTCCTCGCCTCGGCTCAATCCTACAACCCGCGACGCGTCGTGACGAGGCGTGGCGTGGCGAGGCGAGCGAGGAGGAGGAGCGCGCGTGTAGGTCTCCTCTTCTCATGCTCATACAAGTGGTAGAAGAGTTCACCTTATAAAAAGGTGCAACTCTCTCTCAACTTATGAGGTGGGACTAAACTTTAGCCTCACTCACTCCACTCACATGTGTGCATGAATGGGCCAAGAGAATTTAAGAATTTTACTTGGGCTTTGGGCCAAAGGCCTACTAGCAAAATTCCAACAATCCCCCACAAAGTCTCATCACTACTAGGAAAACCCTTACCAGTAGCGCTGGTTTTTTGGCTATTAGTAGCGCGGGCAGGCGCGCTACTGCTACGGCGCTACAGCTATTTTTTAGCAGTAGCGCTTGTTTGAACCAGCGCTATTGCTATCTATATCTAGCCATAGCGCGTCTCTGTCCATCGCTACTGCTAATACTAGTAGCGTGCCCCTTCAAAAAAACGCTACTGGTAAGTAGCACTGCTACTACTCCAATACCCCACGCTACTGCTAGTATTTTTTTATGTTTCTGTATTCGTATTTTTACAGGTTTTATACAGTTACAACATACACATACACTGTAACTATATGAAAAAGGAATGTCTCATCATCATCATCGAAGTGGTACAACATAGTCTCATGATATCAACATAGTCTCAACACAAATGATATCGATCTCATCATCATCTCGAAATAGCGATACAAGTTAATGATCACATGTCTCTTACATTGTCACCGTAGACACATGTTTCATCATCTACCTAAACTAACACATACACGATAAGAGCAATCACGATGATCAAAAGCGGTATTATGTAGTAGTTTTTGCAGCGGCGCTGGTTCTAAATCCCCTGTTGTGCTATGAATCTCAAGTAACTAGCTTCGGCTTCCGCTTTGCTATCAAATCCTTTCTGGCTTCCGCCGGAGAAGCCAGAGACTTGGGCCTGACACTCTGGCCACTCATCATACACACCCGGAACATGCCCTACATACACGGTTTACCACTTCCTCGCCATCGTTGATCTATATACCTGTCAGAGATGCACATATATATATATATACCATGAAGCTAATTCAACAAAACAGTTATGAAACAGAAGCAACATATATAGTAAACATAGTTAACAAATTTCATCGTACCAAAAGTAATTAACTAGAGAGCGGCACCATACATCTAATAGTTTCGTCGTATTGAGAGATTCGAAGTTTCGTCGTACAGAAAGTAACAAGTAACTAAACAGACACATTGTTTTTAAGCAGTGCACTCTTCCCATCTGTCCATATTAGGAACGGTGCACCCAAGCTTAGTGAAAGGCGTCATGTCTTGACGCTGTAGGGCAATGCGGGTTCGGACGTCAGCTCGCGATATTGGGCCGCCGTAGAACATCCCATTCTCTACGAGGACATCTTTCATGATGATGGACGCAATTTCCTGTTGGATCCTGTAGAAATCATTTCGAAGTCGATTATCCGGCACGGCTCCAAAGGCTTCGGCCCATCTCTGGATATGGGTATCGGATGAAGATTTCATGCAAAGTGATTGCACATCCCTTCTGTACTCCATCATTAGATGGATGACGTAGAATCCATCATTCTCACTTCTTGCCGGTTGCTGGATGCAACAGAAGTCAGTCTTGTGGCTGAAACAAAGCCCGGCCTTATTTGTTTTTTTGCATTGGATGTAGCCACCCCGCATGCTGAAGCCTAGCATAGCTCTGTCCAGAACATACTTTATGTGTGTGTAATCTTTCTTCTGTATGTTCTTCGACGGGTCCAAATATAGAGCGAGGGAGTAACGCGGGTAAAGAACAATGTGAACGGCACGACACCCCCCGCTGCGCAAAATACATGATCAAGTTTAGCCTCCATGCGTGCAAAGTAACTATTGAAATGCACGAAAGGATGTATGTGTTATAGTGCTATCCGTGGTTGACTTACATGGGATGATAAGGTAGGAGAATCGTTTCTTTGTCCTTATTGCTGACCAAGAATTTTTCGATGTACTGACTCGCATATTGACGATTGGCGCCGTTGATTGACAAGAAGACCTAATGCATGTAGTATGGGTCCGCGACCACAAGACCGGTGACTTGCTCTCTCCTGACAATGTAGTTCATGTGGAGCGCATACAGGCGGACGAAAGTAAAATTGGGTGTACTCATTTGAAACATCTGGAAGATGTAATCAAACCTCAGGAAGAAGAGGTCCGCGGGGCATGTGTGGACATACATATTGCAACTGCTCGGCACATGAACCGTATAAAGTGGGTATTCTAGATCATCCGAGGCGAGGAGGCTTCTCTCTGTCGAAAGCACATGGTCATGAAGTCTCCTGAGATCCCCTTCTATGGCAGCTAGTGCATTCACCGGTACCATTGGCTCTCCCGCGACATGGATTAATGGCGCATGTTTCATCGGTACACGGTCAACCTTGGTCGAAGGCGGCTGGCTGCTAGAACCAACATTGCCAGCTTTATTGGATTTTCTCACCACCGGTCTCTTCCTCTGCTTCTTCTTGGCGGGCTCAGGTGCTGGTGGGTCTGTCAGACCCTCCCTGAGCACCACCCCTAGTGTTGTCGGGCTCAGCTTTGGATGACTCTGGCTAATTAGTTGAGCTTGGGTGGAGCCGGCATCTGGAGGCGTGTCCTGTGAGGATTGCATGAACAAAGACTTCTTGCACTCCCGAGGACGTTCCGGCTCTGGTACATGCATCTCATATTCATATGCTTGACTCATTGTTACTTCGTTGTTAAAGGCAGTATTGAGATACTGGAGAGGGTCATCGGCCTCCACCATGTCATGATCCATATCCTCTTCCATGCCGGCGGAACGGTTGGCCCTCCTTCCTCATGTCTCTCGATCTCAGCAAGCAGCATAGACGATGGTTGTACTTTTGTAGGTGGTGTTGTGGTCATACCTTCCTGAGGTCCCGTTGGTGTGCTCCCGGCCATGTGACGCCCTCGATTCAACCGTACACTAATCATACACGCATATGTGTACGATCAAGATCAAGGACTCACGGGAAGATATCACAACACAACTCTAGACACAAATTAAAATAATACAAGCTTTATATTACAAGCCAGGGGGCTCGAGGGCTTGAATACATAAGCTCGAATACACAAGAGTCAGCGGAAGCAACAATATCTGAGTACAGACATAAGTGAAACAAGTCTGCCTTATGAAGGCTAGCACAAAAGCAACATCGATCGAAAAGGCAAGGCCTCCTGCCTGGGAGCCTCCTAACTACTCCAAGTCATCAGAGGCCGTCACGTAGTAGTAGGCACCCTCGGGGTAGCAGTAGTCTTCAGTGGTGTTGTCTGGCTCCTGGGATCCGTCATCTGGTCGCAACAATCGGGTATGGGGGACAAGAGGTAGCAAAGCAGCTGTGAGTACTCATCCAAAGTACTCGCAAGACTTACATCAGATCTAAACTAAGTATGCATTGGTATCAACTGAAAGGGTTGTATCTGTGGACTGAACTGCAGAATGCCAGAAGAGAAGGGGAAAGCCTAGCCTATCGAAGACTAGCATCTTCTAGAACCCACCATCTTGCAGCAACAGGAGGGAGTAAAGTAGCATAAAGTAAAGTAGTAGAAGTGTTATGAACCTCGGCCAGAGATCCTTTCTCGACTCTCTGTGAGAAAGCAATCCCAGAGCCATACTATCCAGTTATCATCACAATCCAATTCTCATCACCATCCAGTTCTCATCACAAGTATCCAGTTCTAGTTGTATCAGTCGGGATACAACTCCAAGTGTTAGTTACCATAGGACAGGCTATTGATAGATGGTTTCTTCCCTGCAGGGGTGCACCAACATACCCACCACGCTCGATTAACTCCAGCCGGACACACTTTAATGGGTCATGCCCGGCCTTGGCCAAACAATACGCCGCAACCCGTCCTAGGCTTAATAGAGAGGTCAGTACGCCGGACTAAACCTATGCTCCAGGGGTCATGGGCCATCTCCCCGGGAACTCCTGCACGTTGCCTACGCGGCCGGTGAGCAGACCTAGCTACCTCCTTCAACAAGGCAGGAGCTTACGCAGTCCATCCCGGGGTGCGCCGCTCAGTCGCTGACGTCTATTAAGCTTCGACTGATGCATACGATGCAGAACGCCCATACTATGCCCACGTGATGGTTACTGCTATCAGGCCAGAGGCCCCTCGGATCAAATATCCAAATCGTAGTGGATTGGGAGCACACGGTAACAAGCCGAGACTCATAAAAATGTGACCCCGTTGCCCCGTCTCGAGTACTTGCGGCAAGGGCTAAGAATGCCCGGCCACGCCTCGTAGTTATCTTGCGGGCACCTTCCAAGTCAACCCGACTCCACATCACTCGCTATTAAGCTCGCACGGGTACCCCTCAGGGACGACCTGTCTTTAGTAACATGGTTCAATGTAAAGTCATAGTAACCATAGTAACCGTGTGTCTAACACCAAGGGGAAAAACCGAGGAATCACCCCCAGTGAATTGCACTCGATGTAACCATCAAGGTGAACGTAAGAGGATCCACCCTCGAGGTTCACGCTTGAGGGGTTGCACGACAGAGCCGTATCAGAAGTGGTTAAGGAGGAAATCACCCTCGATGACCACGACTGGATAGCAACACTACAGAGGTCTCATCAGGAGTGATGTAAGAGGTTCCACCCTCGGCACTCGATGGTAACTCTGCAGAGTCGTACAACTAGGGGGGTGATGTGCGGTGTCGGGGCCTGGACGTCGATCACGTTGATCGAGTCATCGAACATAAGCGAGGCAACTGGGACAAGGTTAGGTCACTAATGGATCTCTAACCAACCTATACTAAACAGTTTAGGATAAGCAGGTAAGGTATAAAAGCAGGTCAGAACAACAGGCTAGGCATCAGAGTAGGATCATACAGAAAGCAGTAGCAGTTCTAATGCAAGCATGAGAGGGAAAGAAATAGGCGATATCGGAATGCTCAAGGGGGGTTTGCTTGCCTGGTCGCTCAGACGAGAAGGAGGGGTCGTCGGTCCCAGGGGCATCAGCATCGTCACGGGGTCTACCGGAGAGAAGATGGGGAAGAAACAGTAAATATAAAGCAACATAGCACCACAAAGCATAACATGGCAATAAGATGTGCCGGGTGTGACCTAACGTATGGCTACGCGATAAAGGTGAAGGGGGAAAACAACCGGGAATGTTTTCCCAGTTCCGGACCTGTGTCAAACAGATGACCGGAGGGGGAAAGTTCCATGTTCAGATAGTTAGGGACATCTGACAGGTATGTGGGTAGTGTATTCGGGTCGTCTCGTCGTTCTGAGCAACTTTCATATATAAAGTTTTACGATCCGAGGTACGGTTTATTTTATATTAATTTTCAAAGTTTTAACAATATTATGAAATTATTGGATTTAATATTAATTCAAAAAAGAATAAATTGCTACGTGCACACGCAAAGTGTACACGGCAGAGCAGTACGCAGGCTGGCAGTGGGCCCTGTTGACTGCTGAGTCAGCAGTGAACAGTCAATTGTTGACCGGTCAAAAAGTTTGACTGGGGTCCACCTGTCATTGACCCAACTTAATTAATCAGATCTAATTAGATAACCTAGTTAAATAGGGTAGTTAAACAGGGTTAATTAAGTTAAGTAATTAATTACTAACTAATTAATTAGTTAATTAATTATTTAATTAATTTTTTTAAACCTCTCTTTTTTTAAAAGGGCTTGTGGGGCCCCTTTGGCAGTGGCCCAGCCATGCCTTAGCGGGCACTGGGCGAAGTGGGGAGGCCGGGTGCTGGCGCCCGCACCCGAGGGGCAAGAGGGCGCCGGTGGAGCACCTGCCTGGCTCAGGAAATAGCCGGTGGTGGCAGCAGGGGCGAGCCCGAGCGCCGTGGCGCTTGCCGCGGGGCAGCGTGCGCCAGCGGAAGCGGCGGGGCTTGGCGCGATCCAGGGAGAGGCAGGGGCGCGACGGCCAGCATGCAGGGAGGCAGCGGGCTGCGAGCGGAGCACGCGGGCACGCTCGCGGCGAGCGGCCGAAGCAGGTGGACGGAGAGGCACGGGCAGCGGGGACG
This sequence comes from Triticum urartu, assembly GCF_003073215.2. Taxonomy (NCBI): domain Eukaryota; kingdom Viridiplantae; phylum Streptophyta; class Magnoliopsida; order Poales; family Poaceae; genus Triticum; species Triticum urartu. The sequence goes on along the minus strand of NC_053028.1, from coordinate 2,102,269 downwards.
CGGTCCGACGCGGCGGTGGCGGGAAAGGGGCGGAGCGGCGCGGCTGAGCGCAGCGGCGGCGGCAGGCGGGCGGCGCCTACGGCGTGCTGGGGCGGTGCACACGGAGGTGGGGCCGGGCACTGGGCAACGCGCGCGGCCGAGGTGGTCGTGACCTGGCGAGGCCGGGCACGGCCATAGTGGCCAATGGTGCGCGCGGCCACCTTCGACGACGAAGATGAGGGGGAAAGGGGAACGTGGCAGGGCTCACAGCGGATCGTAGGGGCGACGACAGTGGGCTCGGGGAGTGCGGGGGCGGTCCGGCGATGTCGAGGGCGCCGGCGTCGGGGACGTTGGGGGCGGCGAGGGAGAGATGATGGAGCGGCGTCGACGTGGTGGCGGAGTACGGCGACCATGAGGCGGCGTCGGGGATGGGCGCCGTCAGGGCCACGAGGCGGCGCGGGGTCGGGCTCCTTCCCGACCCGGATCCAGGCGAGTGGGGCAGAGACGATGGAGGGAGTGGGGTTCGTGGGGGAGGGGGGGTTCGTGGGAGAGATGGGGATAGGTTTGAGCGTCGGCAGGCCATATAGGCCAGGGGCGCAGTTGGGCCGATGGGCCGGCCGACTGGGTTGTGGCCCAGCAGGGAGGGGGGACTTTTCCTTTTGTTTTGGTTTTCCCTTTCTTTTTCTCTTTTTTAGCTACTGCTTTCTATTAATTCGTAAAACTAAAAGAGTTTTGTTAGAAAGGAGACTTGCCACATAAATCAAGCACATTATTTCTAGGAGACACAAAAAGTTCGAGGCCAAAGGAGTTGTCTAACCATTTTTAGAAATAGAAAAGGCCAGATTTAAAAGTTGTTGGACCATTAAATAAAATTTCAGGGGCACTTTGGGAATCCAAAAGAGGTTGGTTCCAACATGCCAATTACTCAGTGATTATTTGCCACACTTTGAACATTTTAGTTTTCATGTTTGGCAAAATTGAATTTTTGACTTTGAATTTGAGTTTGAACATGAACATTGATTTGGATCAAGTGAGGATTAGCAACAGTAGTGTGATGACATGGCACCATCAACAGGGGATTACTGTAGCATGACACTGTGGGTGTTACAAATCTCCTCCAGTACAAGAAATCTCGTCCCGAGATTTAAGTGGGGAAGTAAAAAGTAACTTCGGGAGAACTGACTCTTATATGGTTAATTATATGATGAACAATTCAGGGAATGAGGCAGAAGTATCTCTCGAGTTGAAACTTAATAAAACATTGAGAGCAAAGTAAGAGGGTACAATAGGAAGTTTCAAGCGGATGGACAAATGATTGATACCTGAACCGAGTGTGAGAAAGGGGTTCAGAGCATCAGGAATAGATCGTCTCTCGGACGGTGGCTCGTGACAACACACAGGGCCAAGAGCAATTGATACTTTGGAATATGGGATATACCGGAGAGTCAGGTTCCGAACCCGGGACCTGTGGGTTATGGGCCCACCATGTGGGTTAACATAGAATGAGCGATGACATCTTGCACGGTCATGATAGCAAGGCATGTCAGATGGTAGCATGTCAGTTATGTCGGCAACAATGTCGGTACCAAGGGCGAGGGACGAAGAGAACCATTTTCCTGCTCGTTGAACGAGGCAGGCCAATAGGCAAAGTTCTCGTCCATCAGTGGTTACCGGAATGTCAACAGCAATAATAATAGGGTCTTTACTGACAGAGTTGTACATTCAGGTGCTTACCTAAGCAAGAAATTATCCCTACTGAGATAAGTTAGTTTACCGGAAAGGTTAAACAAAAGAATGGAAAGGAAAAATATGGTTAGTATAATAATCAGAACAATGGAAAGGAAAATGTGTTTAAACACAATTATCAAGAGTATATCCTTCCCAAGGACATGCAGAGCATGATATCCATGATAGGATATGTCACAGCCCTAGAATTTGATTGCAATTAGTATCATAAGCATCCATGCATCATGTCTATATTTGTTCGAAAGGTGAAATGGGGATGGCAGAAACCCCTAGCACCACTTAATCCAACTAGGGTTACTAAAATATTTTTCAATGATCCTGAAATGCCCTTCAAAAATGTTCATCATCTTTGTCTTGGTCTAAAACCTTTGACAAAAATGGTGCAATACTTTCTAGGTCATCCAAAGGTCACTGGATTAAATCATATGTTATTTGAATTTGGGCATTTAAATGCTAGTAAATATTTTAAATGCCCAAGTAATCCTAAACTGAAATGTTCCATGTTGGATATATTCTAAACAGTGGGCATGTTCAGTTTGGTGATTTTTGAAAGGGTCTAAGTATTTTTAATAAAGGCCTAAAGACTACAGAAAAATAGAAAACAAATTAAAAGAGAAAGAGGGAGAACCTACCTGGTGGGCCAACCGGCCCACCACTATAGCAGCCCAGCCGGGCAAAGCCAGCCCGGCCCACCTCCACCTCCCTGTCGTCTTCCACCTCCTGCCAGTGGACAGGAGGGCGTGTGCCTGCGGCACACACGCGCGTGCTGGGAGGCCTCGACCTCCTGCTTCGCGCTGTCGACGCCCCTACGCCCTCGTCTGGCGTCGTGGAGCTTCCCTGGACGCCCTGAACCTTCTTCCTCTCTCTCTGCTCTCCCTCTCGCTCCACACCTCGGACCCGAACGCATCCATCGCTGCCGCACACTGGCTCTGCACTCACCGGCCGTCCCTCAAGCATCCGCCATGTCCAAAGGATCCGCCTCGACGTCGTATACTTCCTCGCCAAGCCAAGCATCGCCGGACGGCCCGCATCGCCGTCCCTGCCATCATCTTCAAGCTTCAGCACCAGCGCTCGATTCCGTCGATCCGCAGCAACCCGGCCGTCCCCGACCTTGCTCTCGCGCTCTTTGGACTCGCTGTGAGCCCCTGCCCCGAACCCCTCTTCTCCCCCTCGCGTTCGCATGCTCTAGCCCCATCCCCCTCCATGGCCGCAAGCTTGCCGCCGCCGCGCCTATCGCCATCGGTGCTGTAGGTCTCCGTCCTCGTGTCCGAGCACGGCCTTGAGCTCGTGGAGCTCACAGGAAGCCCATGCGCAGCTCAGCTTGTCCAAAACCCCACCAGGGCCTCACGCCCGTTACCACCCGAACTCCAGCGCCGCCGCGAGCTCCGTTCCGGCGAGCCCCGGCGTTCCCGCAGCCTCCCACCTGCCCCACCAGATGCGGGAGTCCACGGGCCACATCCCGGTGCCCTCATCCGCCGCCCCCATGGCCTGTGACGCAGACTCCGCCGCGACCAGTGGTCGCCGGCGACGAGCCGTCGCCTGAGCCGCTAATCGGTGGCCCCCGCCGCTGAGGAGATTAGTTAGCGGCTAATCACCCCACTAACCAACCCCTATGCCACTGACACATGGGCCCCACTACCTAATTAAATCTGGTTTTGTTTTTGTTTAGCACTACAAGAAATATGTCAACTTATGACCTTCTGTCAGTGACCCTCGAAGAATTGGTCATAAATTTATGACCATTTTAGACCAATTGGTCAAAAGCTGTTCAGGGGGCTCCAAACCCTAAACCATTGCGACCATTTTGGTCAAAAAGGTCGTAATTTCCTTACACGAAATGGTCACAAAGCAAACAGTGCTAGTCCGCTGCCTTATTTCTAGTTGTTAATGACCAATATAGATGGTCATAGCCTAGTAGATTGTGGTGGGTTGTGATGACTAGGCGCCATCTCATCAGTTTTGCCTATGTGTCATGTCCATGTGGCAGTTTTTGCCCTAGGTTGTGAAGCAACCTATATTTCTATCATTCCCAAAATTCCCAAAAAAATCTCATAAATTCTTTGGGGCATATCTTCATCAAATATGTAAAAATCCTTCCTTGCCTAGTTCAAAACTAATTCAACAATATTCATTTTCCTATTCTATTCACAACAACACTTTATGAAGGAAGTGCTATTTATATATTCTTGATTGCCCTCTGAATTTTTGGGCACTCTTTCTTATCCAAATCATTACCGCATGACAAAATTCAGCTCCATTTGCCTAGCAAATCTTCCTCGGCAAATTTCCAAATTTTTGTCCACCTAGAAGCATTGTGAAGGAAGTACCTTTTTTATATATCTAAATGACATGAAATTTATACAGTTCTTTCATATGCCCAAATTATCACCCTCCTCCAAATTGCAGCTCAGTCAAATCATCTATGTGAGCCCAGGTTCAATTTATATTTTATGGCCAAATTGGCACGTTGCAAAGCAAGTGTTATATATACCCCTCCTATTACCCTCAAACTTTTCGGGCACTCTTCCATACCCAAATCATTGCCACATGCTAATATTCAGCTCAATTTTCCTAGTAAATCTTTCTCGGGAAATTTCCAAAGTTTCTACCTCGAGAGAAGCTTTGTGAAGTAAGTACTAGCTAGGCTTACCCAAATGATCTGAAAATTTACCAGCGCATGACCATAGCTAAGTAACTTACCTACACCAATTTTGAGCTCATTTCATTCATCCAATCTCTCTCACTAGTTTTCCCAAGTTTCTGTCCATAGAAGAGCATTGTGAAGGAAGTACTACTTTGGCATGTCCAAATGGTATCAATTTTCTACAATGCTTTCCTATGTCCAAATAACCATCCTCCACAAAATTTCAGCTCACTCCATTCATTATTTTGAGCCCAGCTTCAACATTCATATTTTTGTCCAGCGTGGTACTTTGCAAAGCAAGTACCACCTAGGATCCTCCTTTTGAGCTAAAAATTTGTGAAGACATTCTTCTTAGTAGATGATCATCGTCATCCAAAACTCACGCCCATTGGCCATGTGCATTTCCCGTACCGCTAATCAAACACTTGGCTGCTAATTCATGTTTGAGCATCGATCGGTCTCCTCGTGAGAATCTTATGTTGTAATTTTCTTTCTAGCACCAACCTGGGGAGTGCCCAACCCACTAGACATGCCTAGGCCGCCCAGAACACATGGCAACATTACGGTCACGCGGTGACCACGCGACGGGCATGCGAGTTTACGCGCTCTAGAGTTGGGGCCCTCGGCCACCGCACAAACCTTGATGTATTTATGATTAAATAGGTCCTTATGTAACTAGAAATGATTTTTGGAAAAAATAAATAGCAAACTATGAGGCATCTGCAGTTCAAATTTGACCCACTTCCAGCTGAATCGGCGGAAATTTGTCTTTTTCACGAGAGGTGGATCACAATATTTTACACCCAACCATTTTGTCAATTGTGCATTAAATATGGCCTAGTATTTTATAAAAATGATTTGGTCCAATTTTGCAACAATTATTTGGTAGTTCCTTCACAAAAAAACTTCCTTTCGGGCACTCGAAAAATGGAAAATGGTTTTTTCGTCCAACGAAAATGAAAACTTCCTTAGACAACATTGTTTGCCATTCCAATATGCACTCTTGCGCACCATATGAGATCATTTGAACAAACTATGCCATGAATGTGGCCATAAGATTGATCATTTGGCTTGAAAGCCATTGATCTCCACACATGATAGCTCGTTTCTGAGAACACTTTTTTATGATAATTGCCGTATTACAAGTATGTTATTTTTCCTAGGAACTTGGCCACATATGATGACACAATGCGAAGGTTTCCCAATTTTTTGATTTTTTTTGAATTTTTTATGCCCGTTTCAAAATGCGGTAAAAACGGCGGGAATGACCGTTCCTAGCTAGTGGTTGAATCTTGGAATTTTGTTGGTGTTTCTCTGATTAAATAGTTCCTTATGTAACTAGAAATGATTTTTGGAAAAAATAAATAGCAAACTATGAGGCAGCTGCAGTTCAAATTTGACCCGCTTCCAGCTGAATCGGCGTAAATTTGTCTTTTTCACGAGAGGTGGATCAAAATATTTTACACCCAACCATTTTGTCAATTATGCATTAAATATGGCCTAGTATTTTATAAAAATGATTTGGTCCAATTTTGCAACAATTATTTGGTAGTTCCTACACAAAAAACCTCCTTTCGGGCAGTCAAAAAATGGAAAATGGTTTTTTCGTCCAACGAAAATGAAAACTTCCTTAGACAACATTGTTTGCCATTCCAATATGCACTCTTGCGCACAATATGAGATCATTTGAACAAACTATGCCATGAATGTGGCCATAAGATTGAACATTTGGCTTGAAAGCCATTGATCTCCAGACATGATAGCTCGTTTCTGAGAACACTTTTTTATAATAATTGCCGTATTACAAGTTTGTTATTTTTCCTAGGAACTTGGCCACATATGATGACACAATGCGAAGGTTTCCCAATTTTTTGATTTTTTTTTGAATTTTTTATGCCCATTTCAAGATGCGGTCAAAACGGCGGGAATGACCGTTCCTAGCTAGTGGTTGAATCTTGGAATTTTGTTGGTGTTTCTCTGATTAAATAGGTCCTTATGTAACTAGAAATGATTTTTGGAAAAAATAAATAGCAAACTATGAGGCATCTGCAGTTCAAATTTGACCCGCTTCCAACTGAATCGGCGGAAATTTGTCTTTTTCACGAGAGGTGGATCAAAATATTTTACACCCAACCATTTTGTCAATTGTGCATTAAATATGGCCTAGTATTTTATAAAAATGATTTGGTCCAATTTTGCAACAATTATTTGGTAGTTCCTTCACAAAAAAAAAACCTCCTTTCGGGCACTCGAAAAATGGAAAATGGTTTTTTCGTCCAACGAAAATGAAAACTTCCTTAGACAACATTGTTTGCCATTCCAATATGCACTCTTGCGCACAATATGAGATCATTTGAACAAACTATGCCATGAATGTGGCCATAAGATTGATCATTTGGCTTGAAAGCCATTGATCTCCACACATGATAACTCGTTTCTGAGAACACTTTTTTATAATAATTGCCGTATTACAAGTTTGTTATTTTTCCTAGGAACTTGGCCACATATGATGACACAATGCGAAGGTTTCCCAATTTTTTGATTTTTTTTTTGTATTTTTTATGCCCGTTTCAAAATGCGGTCAAAACGGCGGGAATGACCGTTCCTAGCTAGTGGTTGAATCTTGGAATTTTGTTGGTGTTTCTCTGATTAAATTGGTCCTTATGTAACTATAAATGATTTTTGGAAAAAATAAATAGCAAACTATGAGGCAGCTGCAGTTCAAATTTGACCCGCTTCGAGCTGAATCGGCGGAAATTTGTCTTTTTCACGAGAGGTGGATCAAAATATTTTACACCCAACCATTTTGTCAATTGTGCATTAAATATGGCCTAGTATTTTATAAAAATGATTTGGTCCAATTTTGCAACAATTATTTGGTAGTTCCTTCACAAAAAAACCTCCTTCCGGGCACTCGAAAAATGGAAAATGGTTTTTTCGTCTAACAAAAATGAAAACTTCCTTAGACAACATTGTTTGCCATTCCAATATGCACTCTTGCGCACAATATGAGATCATTTGAACAAACTATGCCATGAATGTGGCCATAAGATTGATCATTTGGCTTGAAAGCCATTGATCTCCACACATGATAGCTCGTTTTTGTGAACACTTTTTTATAATAATTGACTTGGCCACATATGATGACACAATGCGAAGGTTTCCCAATTTTTTGATTTTTTTGAATTTTTTATGCCCTTTTCAAAATGCGGTCAAAACGGCGGGAATGACCGTTCCTAGCTAGTGGTTGAATCTTGGAATTTTGTTGGTGTTTCTCTGATTAAATAGGTCCTTATGTAACTAGAAATGATTTTTGGAAAAAATAAATAGCAAACTATGAGGCAGCTGCAGTTCAAATTTGACCCGCTTCCAGCTGAATCGGCGGAAATTTGTCTTTTTCACGAGAGGTGGATCAAAATATTTTACACCCAACCATTTTGTCAATTGTGCATTAAATATGGCCTAGTATTTTATAAAAATGATTTGGTCCAATTTTGCAACAATTATTTGGGTTCCTTCACTAAAAAACCTCCTTTCGGGCACTCGAAAAATGGAAAATGGTTTTTTCGTCCAACGAAAATGAAAACTTCCTTAGACAACATTGTTTGCCATTCCAATATGCACTCTTGCGCACAATATGGACATGATAGCTCATTTCTGGGAACACATTTTTATAATAATTGACTTGGCCACATATGATGACACAATGCGAAGGTTTCCCAATTTTTTGATTTTTTTTGAATTTTTTATGCCCGTTTCAAAATGCGGTCAAAACGGCGGGAATGACCGTTCCTAGCTAGTGGTTGAATCTTGGAATTTTGTTGGTGTTTCTCTGATTAAATAGGTCCTTATGTAACTAGAAATGATTTTTGGAAAAAATAAATAGCAAACTATGAGGCAGCTGCAGTTCAAATTTGACCCGCTTCCAGCTGAATCGGCGGAAATTTGTACTTTTCACGAGAGGTGGATCAAAATATTTTACACCCAACCATTGTGTCAATTGTGCATTAAACATGGCCTAGTGTTTTATAAAATTGATTTGGTCCATTTTTACAACAATCATTTGGTAGTTCCTTCACAAAAAACCTCATTTCGGGCACTCAAAAAATGGAAAAATGATTTTTCGTTATTCGAGGAATAACACTACTAATTATTTGGAAACTTAACAAACATTGTCATAAAAAGAGAAGAAAACTTACCACCGGGCGTCGTGGTGCTGCGTTGGAGCTCACGCTGCAATGGAGCTTCGCCGGCCGCCGTGGTGCTGCGTTGGTAGCGCCTATTGTTAATCAATTATGACCATTTTAGATGGTCATAACATCATCAAAGCCTGCACTTCGTTCTGATTGGTCTATAGGCATGTCACGCGGATCAAGCATTAGAGACCGTTGGATACTGCCAGATCCAACGGCCCACACCCCTCACCCTCTCCCCACCCACACCCACCCGAAAGCAGCTCCCCTCACATACACCACATGTCGTTGAGGGCACTGACATGTGGGCCTAATTCCTCATGGGCCCACATGTCAGTGGCCGAATGCCTCCTTCCTCTCGCCCTCTCCCCCACACACCACTCACCCACCGCACACCACTCCCCCCTCTCCCCTCTCCCCCACACACCACTCCTCCCCCCACGACCCGCAGCCCAAACCCTAACCCCTCCCGTCGGACCATCGCCGCCACCTACGGTGCCAGATCCGACCTCAAGCCGCTCCTCATCGCCTCGGTCCTCACCTTCCCGCCGACCACCCGCTCCGCGACCACCTCGTCGCCACCGCCGCCTCCTCCCTTGCCTCCGTGATCTCCGTGTCGCTCTCCGACCACCGACAAGATTGAGCCGTACCTCTCCCTCTCTCCCATGGCGCCAGATCCGCGCTGTCGTCGAGCTGGATTCGCGCCTCGTCGAGCTGGATCCGCGCCTCCTCGAGCCTCCACGGCCACAGCGGGCCTTCCGGATCCGCGCGTCGTCGAGCTGGATCCGCGCCTCATTGCGCGGCCTCGTCTGCCTCCGCGGCTGCGTCGCGGGCTTCTACTATGTCGCCAACCCGCTCACCTGTCGCCGCGGTCGCCGTCCGTCTGACCTCCCCACGGCCTCGCCAGGAGGCCCGGCCCTCCCAGTCACACCATGGCCGACTTCCTCAAGGTAACCCCTTCTCCCACTCGGCCAAATGGGTTATTTGATGTTTTTGAGGTAGTAACATAGTTTTGAGATGCAAGTGATGTTGGTTTTGTTCATCTAGGTATGTGTAGTTGATTCATATTTCTCCTGTCCTTGTGCAGGGGAAGTTTTCATCCCTACAGCAGAGTAGAAGGGCTTCACTTCATCATACCAGCCAGGAAAGGTGCGTGGTGGTTGCAAGCCATGGAGGGGAGGCGGTCCTGTTCAACATCGGTCACACAAACCACCAAAGTGAGCTACTGCTGCTCCTCTCCCTCCTCTGCTATCCATGCTCTGTTTCATGCCATCGTATAATGGATGATTGAGGGTCAGTTAGTATTCTTAAAAAATGCCTTAGCTATCAATGGACAAAGTATACTGGGTTGAAGTTTGGCTAAATGAACCGAGGGTTACAAATTACAGTCCTGCTCATTTATGTCTTTCATCATGTAACTTTGGACAATACATGATAAATAAGGAGTTATTAACTGCAACCTTGTTGTGCATTGAAATGTCATCAGGAATTTTGATTACGAAGAGCTACCAAGCTTAGAAGGAATAGTTTTGAATTTGAAGAAAATCAATGTATATGTTCTTTTCAATTGGTTGGTTACTTTCTATCATGCTTTGCTTATGTTATCATAAATGGTGATGTGTGTTCAGGTAGGCGGAGCAGAAAGTTTTAAAAGAGCACAAATCATGTGGCTTGCTGCTTGACTAATTGAACACCTGCTGCTGCTAGTGTGACACCGTGGCTGGGCTGTCCAGTGGGTCGTGCCTGCTTACCTGGTAGCAGTGGCGGCGGCTACAAGTTTTCTCCACTGCTGCAGCTCATCTCAAGTCCTACAACCTGGATCATCTCTGTCACCAGCGCCTACATCCTGTGTCTGAAGTCTGAACCTCTCTTCTGTACTCCATGTTTACTGAATTTCACTGAATTTACTGAATGTGCATGTGAATCTCAAAAGTATCCATAGTGTGTGTGTGTGTGTTCGAGTGTAGGAGTGCAAATGGACACCCTTTAGGGTATTCTGTGACCCTCTTTAGTTCAACTAAATGAACTGGTTTGAAGCTCTAGTATGCTTAGAGTGACTGGTTTCATTAGTCTCTTAATCGACAAGTTAACTGGACTATTTTGTTGTATTTCCATCATACACCTTTGATTTATTTAGTGACTGCAGACTGTGATTATATAGTAGAAGTAGTTAGTATCTCTGTAGACTGCATATTATACAGTAGAAGTAGTTAGCCAATTTCTAGGGGCTGTCTGTTCACATGTTAGTATCTCTGTAGACTGTACATGCTTCAAATGGGGATGGCTTTTATGCTCCCTTGAATGCATTTTGATCTTAGTAGTACTTACCACACAGTAACAAAATAAGCAGCAGCATGAGCTTTTAGGTTCAGGGTTTCTCTTGACACATACTAACAAGCATTTTTTTACTGATACTATGAGTGTACCATCTGAGTTGCTGCTATCCATTCCCCCATGCATGAATATCTGGCGAGTGAGAGTGACAAGAGAATTACTGATATCTATTTGCCCCATGTATAAATATCTATCTATCCAGGCGAGAAGGGCGTTGCGGGCATTGAAAGGCCTGGTCAGACTCAAGTCTCTGGTCCAAGGCCACTCTGTCAAGCGCCAGGCCACCAGCACGCTTCGCTGCATGCAGACTCTGTCCCGGGTCCAGTCCAAGATACGGACGAGGAGGATCAAGATGGCCGAGGAGAACTAGGCCCTTCAGCGCCAGCTCTTGCTGAAGCAGGAACTAGAGACTCTCATGGTATGCAGCAAACATCATTAATCAATAATACTCTTTTACAGTACAACATTTTAAACCTCCATACGTGGTTAGTATTCTTAGGGGTAATTCCAGTACCCTATGTAGAACTGGATCTTAAATTGTTTGTTGAACCAGAAATACAATTAATCAATAAAACTCTTTATTATAGTACAAAACATTTTGAACCTCCATACACTTTACTGAATTCCTAGTGGTAGTTCCAGAATCTGATCTGAAACTGATCTAAAACATTTTGAACTGGATCTCAAGCTGTTAGTTTACTGAATTCGTAGTGGTAGTTCCAGAATCTGATCTGAAATTTTTAGTGTTGTTGACCAGAACTATGCGTTTACAATAAAACTTTTTTGAACCTCATAATATATTTATATAATATGTCTATTCATAATATATTGGCTCTAGTGTTTTAATTCTTCTCTTCTGATTCATGTAACAGGGCGACGGCCGAAGGCATGATGATAGTTCTATTGCTGTTCTAGTGTAGCGAAGGTGGCCTAGTCAACTATGGTCGCCTAGTGAGTCGTGCATAGGATTTCATCTGACTATAACCTTGATGTAAACTGCTCCTATGTGGAGCTTGTTATCTGATTGTAAACTTGATGCTGATCACATTTGTATGTGTGTTATATGACGTAGCACTTTGATGGTTGATAATATTTGAAGTATTTCATGTGTTTTCTGTGTGCCAATTTAAATACCAGGTATTTATTTGCATGAAATAAAAAAATGAAGAATATTTCCCTAATGGCTAGGACCCAGTACTAGAACCTGACAATGGGGACCCACCTGACTAGTGAACCCAATTTATAAAAAAAGAAAAAATGAAACTGTTGAGACAAAAAGGCCATGGGCCAAAAATAAAAAGGCTGCAATGTTGGGCTTGGTCCATGAAGCTGACAAAAAATTCACAGAAAAAATATAAATGGGCTAAATTAATGCGCTCGGCCCATATAAACACCGTATTGGACCGGGCTGAATCTTGTGCCACGTCAGATTGCCACGCTGGATGCCTATGTGGCCTGAGGAGGTTGCTAGTGACCAAAATGCCACAATAGACGTATTTTGGTCATAAACGTTTGCGACCATTCCAGAAGAAGGGTCGCTATAGTCAGTTTACGACGCCCAGCTTTTGACCTTATGTTTTTGGTCACAAAAAGGTCATAAATGGAAATTTGTGACCTTTCAGTGACCAATAGTGGTGGTCATAAGTTGACATATTTCTTTTAGTGTAGATTAAACTAACCACACCGGCCCCACAGGTCTGTTTGACCCTGCCATGTCACGCGTTGACCGACCCGACACGTCAGTGCTGACTTGCTGACGTGGCTGTTGACCTGACCCCACATGTCTGTGACCCAGACAGCTCTGTGTCACTGACCAGTGGACCCCATTGGTCAGGTTTGACCTGGACCGGGCGTGTTGACCTGCTGACATCATAACGATGTCATGCTGACGCAGTAATTAATTTCTGTTTTAAAACAATTCAGAAAATTCCAGAAATTAGTATAAACTTCTAAAATTCATAGAAATTCAACCGTAACTCCAAATGAAATAAATTATATATGAAAAATTATCAGAAAAATTCAAGGAATTTGTTTATGGCATTTTCATGCATGTTTGAACAACTTAACCTCACTGTTTAGTCCAAAACATGATAATGCACTATTTGAATTCATAGTTTGAATTTGAATTTGAACCTAGGGTTCAAACCAACTCCATTTAACATATTGCTAGTTGTATTAGCTCAAACCACAGCATATTGACATGTCATAATCATGCATCATATTGTGCATTCCATTGATTGTGTTTCTTTCTCTGTTGCCGGTATTTGTCCCCTCTCGATAGACGTTGTTTCGACGTTGTGATCGTTGACACTGATGAAGACTCAATGCTATCTTCAGAAGTGCCAGGCAAGCACAACCCCCTTGTTCATTCCGATACAAGCCCACTCTCTCGCTCCTGCTCTCTTTTACTGCATTAGGACAACCACGATTCATCTGTTACTTGTTGCGGTAGTTGAACCCCTTATCCTCTGCATGACCTGTCATTGCCACAGTAAATAGATGAAACCCACTAGCATGAGTAGGAGTTGTTTGAGCCTTAATGTGCCTACTCATTCATGCTTGTTTGTCATGCCTGCTACTGCTTAGAGTTGAGTCAGGTCTGATTCATCGGGGATGGATCGGAGGTGTGTAAACATGTCCTACCGTGTGTGAGCTAAGTGTGTGAACACGTTTTGGTAAAGGTAGAGGTGAGAGGCCATGTAGGAGTACATGGTGGGTTGTCTCATTGAAACCGTCCTCAGGAACTGAGCTTTGTGTTTCTGGTCCATGAAACAGCTACTACCACACATTGGGCCCTGAAATATGACCCCGCTCAACTTACTTACCCCTCTCGCCTCTGTCCAGGAGTTGCAACTAGTTTCTGGTGCTTGTAGGACATGTGTTGGCGGCCGTGCGTAGTGCTGACCCTAGGGGTGGGCTATGTTGCGGTAGATACACCATGGCACGGTGTACCGAGTCACCCGTTTGGTGTCTCGGGAACCCTGTTCACATCATTTGGGGCCGTTGAGGACACCCCGGCCGGATTTCCTTGCGGATGGAACCTGAATAGGCGATAAACCTGGACTAGAGACTTGCGAGGTTAGTCAGGTCGTGGTCTACACCCACGTCGGTTTTCGCTTGAAGTCTGCCGAGCACATGTCGTCTGCAGACGCTAAGTGGTGGAAACATGTGTGACGAAGAACACCCCTGCAGGGTTATAAATGATCTATTCGAATAGCCGTGTCCGCGGTAAAGGACTTCTGGGTTGCCTATAACAGTTCATAGACAAGTGAAAATGGATACTCTAAAACTCGCAAGATAAGTGTGAGTGCTATGGATGGCCTTCTCGTAGGGAGACGGGAGTGGATCCATAGTGGTGTATTGAATGGTGAATATGTGGACTCGTGTGCGCCACCTCAAAAGAGTTGCTTGCAGTCGTAGTTCAGATAGCCACCGAGTCAAAGCTGGCTTGCTGCAGTTAAACTCCACCACCCCCTTTGTTGATACCAATGCATATGTAGATAGTTCTGATGTAAGTCTTGCTGAGTACAATTGTACTCACGTTTGCTTAAATTATGTTTTGCAGAGAGGCTTCAGTCTCGCTAGTAGTTCCACGTGGACTTCGACGTTTAGCTTGATACCTCAGCTACGATCTTGTGCCCTCGGCATGATCTGGTAGATAGTCAGGCTTCCTAGCCTTTTCCATTTGTAGATGTCTGTACTCAGACATGTTAAGCTTCCACATGTGCTTGAATTGTATGCTATGATTGTTGGGTCATGAGACCCATGTTTGTAATATCTCGCTCCTCGGAGCCTAATGAATAAATACTTGAGTTGTAGAGTTATGTTGTGATGCCATGTTGTATTTACACATATCGAGCATATTGTGTGTATGATTGAAATGCTTGGTATGTGTGGGATCCGACAATCTAGTTGTTTATCCTTGGCAGTCTCTCTTATGGGGAAATGTAGTCTAGTGCTTCCATGAGCCATAGTAGTCCGCTACAGCCCGGTTCACCGGAGTCCTGTTAGCCCAGTACTACTGCTCAGGATACGTGACTGGCCGACATGTGTTTCACTTCGTTCCTGTGTCTGTCCCTTCGGGGAAATGTCACACGGTGACATCCGGAGTCCTGCCTAGCCTGCTACAGCCCGGGTTCCCGGAGTCTTGTTAGCCCAGTGCTACAGCCCGGATTCACACGCTGCTGACCGACACGCTCGATGTGAATCATGTATGCCTGTCCCCATAGGTTAGTGCCGCTTTCGGTTCATGACTAGCCATGTCGGCCCGGGTTCTCTGTCATATGGGTGCTAGCGACACTATCATATACATGAGCCAAAAGGCGCAAACGGTCCCGGGCCATGGTAAGGCGACACCCGTGGGAATACCGTGCGTGAGGCCGCAAAGTGATATGAGGTGTTACCGGCTAGATCGATGTGACTTGGAATCGGGGTCCTGACAGGATAGAAGTATAAAACTATTTAGGCAAGGGGAAAGAAATTTCATGACATTACCCATACAACGGTGTTTGGATCACTACTAGGAAAAGGCCTACTAGTGGCGCACCTGTTTTGCCTTCTAATGGTGCACTACAGGTGCGCCATTAGTATCACGCCATTAGTATTTTTTACTAATGGCGCACCATGCAGTGCACCATTAGTATAGCCCACGGTGCACCATTAGTATGCCTCCCAGGGGGCCATATTTACCCATGTGCTTTGGCATACTAATGGCGCACTGTTGGATGATGCGCCATTAGTGTGCTCTGGCTTACTAATGGCGCACTATGTGGTGGTGCGCCACTAGTATGAATATTAGGGAGTATTTTTTTTCTTTTCTGATATTTTCACAGGTTACAAAATATATTATTGGACAGAATATAGCTAGCACCACACAGCAACAACAGATTCATCGAATACAATAGAAGATTAGTCTTCGAATACAATTCATCATATTAGTGTCCGAATTTAAAATACCGAACAAAGTTAGAACATCACAAGTCTCGAAACCGCGAGTAGAGAGTTTGTCTTCACATTACAAGTCGATATCGATCATCTAAACTACCATCACATAAAAGAGAGCTGCGATCATCACGATGAGCATAATCGCGATGAAACTGGTCTTCATCCGGTTCCTCCAACGCTCCCTCCTCTCTCCCAGTAGATAGAGCGCGTATCTAACTTCCGGCTCCGCCCTAGTGGTGTACCCTATGTAACTGTTAACGTTGAAACGGTGAACCTGTCTCCAACACTCCTCCCAGTCGTCATAAACTCCGGGAACCTTACCCTTGTACACGACATACGACGGCATCTCTATGCACTAGCCAAACAAAACGTTAGTAACAATTCACAGACAATACATAAGCAATATATAAGTATGCAACAGAAGGATCGGAAGAGAAAAGCAACACATTAATAGCACGATTCATGGTCCTACTAATAAATAGCATTGATTACATATAAGTTGAACGACTGTCCAAACCAAAGAGACATACAAGTTCATTAAAGTTTAATCACAACATGAGCCAATAGATGTTTCCAAACAACACATAGCATCACTACTTTCGACTCGACTCAGGGATCGGAGCGTGGATGAAGCCGCCGTCTCTCATGATGGTCATGAAATCGCGAGCGTTGTCAGCCTGCATTTGTAGCGTTGTGTCTATCTCACTGTTGGACGGTTGATATCTGAGGTAGAACTGCCCCGAGGTACGAAGGACATCTTGATGGATGATTTCCGCAAACTTCGACTAGATGCGAAAGAATTCTTTTCTGATGTCCGCGTCCTGGATTGCCGACAATCTTGCGGTCCAATCTTTGAGATTATTTGGTAGCAGAAGGTGATTATGGTCCCGTACGATCGCCCTCATGTGATAGAGGGTGTAGTAGGCATCCTTATGACCGTCAGGCGGCTGCTTGACGCAGGGGAACATCGTAGTGTGGGCGAACACGTGCTTGCCGTACCTACGAACTGGCCTGGTGAAGGTGCCTCCTGATCTGGCGTAGCCGGGGAGAACACCATCAAGAACTTTCTTGATATTTGTGTAGTCTTTCTTCGACTGACGGTCCGAGTCGAAATATGTGGCCATGGATTATTTGGGGCTTAAGAGGATGAGTGTGCAATGTTTGTCACTGCATAAAACATGGAATGTTAGAAAAAAAAGAACGATCGAAATCTAAGAAATCATATGTTACGGGGCGGTGAGGGGATGACTTACTCGGGAAAGTAAGGCACAAGGAAGTTATCCTTATCTGGGTTTGCCAGAATGACGCCTTTGAGGTAAGAACTAGCGATCTGCCGGTCCCCAGCGCTGCCCAAGATCTTGGCACGCATGTAGAAGGGGTCGACTATCACGATGTCCGGGGTCTTGTCTCTAATGATCCGCATCTCCATACTCAGCGAAAATAGCCGAACGAAGGTGTAGTGCAGCGGATGAAGGTTAAACATAGCGAAGATGTCATCAAACCGCAGAACGATCGTACCCCCGATGGCGTTATCCACAAAGCCCTTGCCCTCTGGCACCTTGGCCACGAAAACCGGGTATGTCACATCATTCTCGGAGAGACGCCGCTTCTCCAAAGAAACAACACTGTCATGCAGACTCCGCATAGCACCGGTTGCACCATTGAGTAGATTAGTCGGTAGCATCGGCCTACCCGCCACATGCACCCTCCTCGAGATATCCTTAGGTGAAGGTGGACCGTCGTGAGCACGGATCATACTCGGTGCCGGCTGCTTGGCACCCTTGTTCCTCTTTCTTTTCCGTCCCTTCTTCTTCTGCTGTAATGGGATCAAGTTCTGCTCATAGACCGCCTTCTTGAGTGTGTTGGGGCTGATAATAGTTGGCACCTCGGCTATCTGAGGCTCGATGAAGGCGGCAGCTGGAGGCGTCTCCTGAGAACTAAACGCCAGACGACGCCTGTTGCAATTTGGTTTCTCCGCGGTACCAGCATGATCGCGGTCGTCTTTTTCAGGGTTGGGTTCTTGAGAAGGAGGCCCGAAGAATTCATCACCGTACCCATGTTCAGCAAAGTACTTATCAACGTTGGTAAATGTACCGTCGTCGTTGTCGTCGTCGTCCAGATCCTGTGCCATATGCATGTCCGAATCCTGTGCCATAGGGATGTCTGGCATGTCCCGTAGCGTTGCGGCGGTCATGCCATGGCTTGGCGCCGGCACGACTGGCGGTGTTGTCTTTGAGGTGGTGTCCCCCACCCCCAAACGAATCTGGCTCTTCGGCCAAAGCAGGGACAGCTTAGGCAGGCGCTGAGGGTCATCACATCATCTTCGTCGGCCCCTGCGGGTCGAATCGGAGCTAACAACTCGTCGCAGCCTGGCAGCACCCGAACCAGTTGAACCCTATACACGGTGGGTGGCATCGGATTACCGTGGAACACGGGGTTGTCTGGTTGAACGATTTTTCCCTTGGCGACATCGACCAACTCGTCGTTCACGAAGTGCAGGAGAGTGCACGGAACGTCGGCGGCGCCCTGCGAAAACATGTAGGGCGTCAGGGATGCCAATCAAAGGCAAGGAGATGAAGTCCTCGGTCGAGAGGCTTAATTAGTTACCGTGATGATGACGTCGAGCTCGGCTAATGTCGAGGCACCGCCAATGGCGGGCATGCAATGGGCGGAGGGGCCGCTTGCTGCCGAGGTGCCGGCCGGCGTACACCCAGGTGCATTAAGCTCCAATGCCCGTCCCGGCGTCGGAGACACCAATACCGCTTCCGCCGGAGACACCAATTGTGCCGCCTGCGTGTTGTGCGAGTTGCTGGTCGTGAAGCTGGGAATCGGAGGCGGACCCTATTGGCCGCCCACAATCCACGTCGCCAGCCCATGAATCAAGGTAGGCATAATTCCGGTGAGCGTCGATCCCAGTTGTTGTTGCACTTGCTCTTGGACAATCACCGGAATCCGCGCCACTTGTACCTTGAGTTCTTGAACCTCGCGCGACTGGCTTTCCAAGCTGCTCTTTCTCTCCTTTCACCCACCAGCATTATAGTAGGACGGCCATTTTGTGGACAAGCCTTTGCCGGCCACACGACCAGCTGACGATGGCTTACCGAGCTTATCCTTGTTTTTCATTACGTTCAACGCCCTATTTAGAGTGTTGTCCCAAGGGGTGCTCTGAGACGACCCCGCGCTACTGCTTTTAGTCTCCTCCAGAAGGAATGTGAACCATTTAGAAATTTGGCTTCATTAATTCGAATGCAACCATATGGAGCTAATTACGCGGGGGGTGTATTCCTTACCAGAACAAGCTCAACCGCCCTGGTCTTCGGATCCGTGGTAAGCTCCTTTGTTACCGCGTCCTCCTTGTATCGGGCCTGACATAGTTCCTGGTCTGCTTGTCACGGTATTTCTCGAAGCGGGGAGGTAGGCCTTGCTCGGCACGCTCCGCGTCCTCCTTGTCCCATATAGGCTCCGCCACTCTGTAACCGCCAGGACCGAGTTTGTGTTCCCCTAAGTTCAACTCCCGCATTTCTTTCCCCCACTGACTTGATTCGGAGGTTGCGCTGCTCTCGCACTTGATCTTGAACTCCTTGTAGTCATCTTCGCTGATCGAAGATTTTTCACCTTGATCTTCTCACAACTATCACCTTTCTCAATCATTGTCATCACCACGCTTCTCCAAGTAGACAGGGCCGTGCTCATCCTCATGAGGGCAGCACTGTTCACTTTATTCCCTGAGAGGCGTGTGTTTTCAAATTCAGCGGCGAACTTGTATCGTTCGTGCAGCTTTCTAAAGAGGAGGGTGCGCAAATTCCCTCGGTCCTTATGCCTTAGGTTCTCGGTGTTGATTGAGACGGTGCTCCAGAGAATGCACCCAAGCTGAAACGAGTACCCCTTGACTATTTCTTTGGGCGCCGTTGGATGCCCGTCGGAGTTCACTTGAGTAAATTCGTCCTTGACGGTGCGGAGCACGTTTGGGTGCCGGTCCTTTCATTGCCTCTTCGGTTGGCTGCTATCTGTGCGTGCGCTGGCATCATCATTGGTGGCATCCTCGGCGGCACCATCAGTGGTGGCATCCTCGGCAGCACGATCAGTGGTGTCATCCCCGACGCTACTAGGGGTTGTGTAGTCAGGATCGGTGTCTTCCGCGGCGTCCTCATAGCGGTGAGGTTGTTCCTCCATCTCCTGGGACAGCTTCCAGAATTGCTCGCCACCCAAACCGCCGGCCTCATCATTGTGGGCCATGTTTCGCTCTAAATAGGAAAAAAGTTTGGTCAAAAAGTTGGTTATTGTCAAGGAACAAGATCATGGTCTC
Organism: Triticum urartu; assembly: GCF_003073215.2. Classification (NCBI taxonomy): domain Eukaryota; kingdom Viridiplantae; phylum Streptophyta; class Magnoliopsida; order Poales; family Poaceae; genus Triticum; species Triticum urartu. Next base: position 2,082,123 of record NC_053028.1, on the reverse strand, counting down.
ATCATTTAGGGTTTGTCGACACCGAGGCATCCTAAAGGCTAAGCTTTTATCATTTAGGGTTTGTCGACGCCGAGGCACCCTAAAAGCCTAAGCTTTCATCATTTAGGTTCTTATCGACACCGAGGCACCCTAAAAGCCAAGGTTTTATCATTTAGGGGTTTGTCGACACTGAGGCCCATGCATAACACAAGAGGCAGTTGATCCTACTTAATTAAGTACTAAGATACCCCGGCCCATGCATTAGTAGCAAGTACCCCATATGTCCAATTTTTTTAGCAAAGTCATGCTAAAATTCACAGAAAATTTCTGCATGACCTTTGCTGAAAATAGGACATATGGAGTACCCGAATTTGCTAGAACGGAAGTTAATCGACATTCCGGCAAACTCAAGGGCCTCTCGGGGTACCTCCAAAATCATCACGACATGATGGTCGTAGAAAAAACCCAGCAAACTAGCGCCACAATGTGCCTCTACTTTCATATGGATGAAAAGGCCACAGACCATATGGTCCTCTGCTTTCATATGGACAAAAATCAGCTCAACTTATGTGAGCTTCCATTCCAGATCTAATAGGTCACCCAACAAAAAATCATCAAAACTTTTAGCTGAAAAAATCATGGATTGCTGTTAACTAAAAATTAGTGAAAGAAACTGTTGCTGATCATGGATTACTGTTAATTAAAAATAGAGCATCTGGCTTGTCTTATCATGTTCACTAAGTCCACAAAAATGAATAGGTTCAGTAAACTTGAAGTACTCAACACTGAACATGGTTCAGAGCTCACTACACTACACTACATCGTGCAATGGTTCAGACCTCCCTACACTAGAACAAGCTCACTACACTACACTACAGTACACTACACATGCTTAAACTCTGAACATAAACAAACACCAGCAATGCAATATGTAAACTACCTCTGTTTCTAGGCAACAAGAGTTATCATCAATGCTTTTGAGTTTATTAAGTACCTTCAGTTCTGAGCTTTAAATGTCAAAAGAGCTCCACAGAATCTTGAATCCTCCAAATTACTCTTAACAGTTCTGCATTGCACAAAGGCATCAATGAGCCAATGATATCAGTAGCAATAATAGGTGCTTACATTCTCATAACATCAGTATTAGTTAACCAAAATTCAACCTACAGAGTTCTAGTACAGTGAGTAACTCCCAATCCTTTTAATAGAAGCACAATTAACAATAGAACTAGGGAGTCTAGGACAATGCCACCAGATAGAATTTTAAGGGAAAACGTTCTTCCAGAACCTTCAAGCCACAATCATACATAGTGTGGCTGATCATATAAGCTATATTTAAATAAACATCAACTAAACTTGATGACAAGAAAAACTACAATCACATTGATACAAACTAGAGCATATAGCAATAGTAAATTGCTGCTCCATATAGCAATAGTAATGCACCTAATCAACATTGTAGAGCATCCTGTTACAAACTTGTTCTGATCCTGCAAAGAACAGACTTAACTGTTCGATGCAACATTTTGTAGCAATGTGTTTCAGAACGCTAATCTTGCATAGCAGTTTTACAATTGGTTTCAGAACAATATGATATCTAGACGCACTAGTCATTCTTCCCGGGCACTAGGCGATGAGGTGGGTATTCACTCGGTGGCTACACGCCGGTGCAGTATGCCGACGACCTGTACCACGGTCGAGGGGAAGGAGGGAGGGAATGGGGAGGAAGGGTGGAGAGGGAGGAAGGAGGAAGGAGGAGAGGTACCTGGGCGGGCACGGCCGGTCGCCGGAGGGGTCGGGGTCGGGGTCGTGGTCGGTGGCGGCGTCGAAGGGATGGCTCGAGGGCGTCTGAGCTCGTCCGGGTCCTCGTAGTCAAAGAGGAAGACGGCGGCGGTCCTCCTGGGCGCCTCGGTTGGTCGTGGGGAGGCCAGCGACCACGTGCTTCGCGGGTCGGGTGGCGCGGGTGCGCGGGGGCGGCGGCGCAGGGGAGTGTCGGTGGGAACGACACCTATGGGATCACAAGAATCCCTACTGTGGTTAGCGGGGCGCGGGGTCATGAGAAGAGCGGATCAAGCAAATAGCACACGGTTCGTTTATCCAGGTTCGGGCCGCGAGGATGCGTAAAACCCTACTCCTGCTTTGGTGGATTGTATATATGTGTTCTTGAGCTAGCTATGGGGCGTGAGGAGCTCCAAAAAGCCGAATCCTTCCTCTGGTCGCCTCGGGCCTCCTTTTATAGAAAAAAGGGTTGCCACAATGGCACACAGGAGGTGGAAAGGGTACAGTGCTGCCAGGTTATCCCTCGCATCACACGACAAGGCGCATTTAATGCGTCTTGCTTAGGTGTCCTTGCTTTATCGGGGACAGGGGAGAAACCTGTCTCGTCCGTCGCCGCTCCTTCTTGTGTCGACACGCGCCCTGTCCAGCGACGCCTGCTATGCCATGTAGGTAGGCAGGTAGCTGAGGTGGCACAGTGGTGGGTCTTCACGAAGATCTGCATGCCGCCACGCAGGTGCCTGCCCAGCTGGTTGGGTCGGCAGGTGCATGCATGCGGTGGTGGAGGTTTAGTCGGCGTGGGCCTGATGGTGGCCCTGCGGGTGTCCTTGGTAAGGCCTTGCCGGGGCCCCGGCAAGGGCCTTGCCGAGGCGCCTGCTATCATCCCCGGCAAGGTGCTTGCCGGGGGCCTTGTGGTCTTCCTCGGCTGGGATCCTGCCAAGGGTTGTCGTCTCCTTAGTGCGTATCTGATCTTGAATGTCTTCACAAAGACCTGCATGCCGCCACGGGGATGTCTCCCGAATCCTTGCCCTTTGGGGGCAGTGGACTCAAGGGTGATTTGCTCTGTAGGCGCGGGACGAGTCGCCGCAGCAAGGGTCTTGCCGGGGCTGCTAGAACTATCTCCCGGCTAGGATCTTGCCGGGGGAGTCCTCTTCGTCCCCTTTGCTCTTCGTGGTCTTGGCCTTGGCGTTCTTCTAGTTCTCTTGAGCTTCGGTCTTACCCTGGATCACCTCCCTTGCCTTGCTTGGTGTGGTCGTATCCGCGGCTCAGACTGCCCGTGCACAGTTATAGGGGTACAAAAAGTGTACCCCTCTTTTTGTACACCGACAGGAGCCCCCGGGCCTGGGCCACACATAAGCGCAACGCGTTGTTGGGCTAGGCCCAAAAACGGTGCGCGGGCAGGCGGGGCAGTTTTTACCGCGGTAAGATTCTTCGCATGCTGCGCTTCCCACGATTCCCACGCGTGGCGCGGCATGGGGAGGCGTGCGTGACATGGGTGGCATGCGTGGGGTTGGTTCCTGCGGGCATGCATCACATCACAATTAATGTGAAAGGAGGCGGCCCGTGTTTTCCCCCATAAGAAGGAATAACCGTGGGTGCGCTGCTCACTTTATCCTCTTTCCTTGTGCCTTCTCCAATCTCAGAGCCGTCGTTTCCTCTCTTCCTTCCCTCCTAAGCTTCCGCCGTCGCCCGCCGTCGTTGCTTCACCATCCCCCTCCCTCATTCCTCTAACTTTCTTAGCCGCCATGGCGCCAAAATCCGCCAAGGGCAAGGGGGTGGCTAAGGGCGCTGGGACTGTGGAGCCGCCGGAGAGTGCGCTATTGGGGGACCGGACGAAATCCGCCTTCTTCTTCCTCTCGACGGTTGATGTTCGTGAGCTCCGGGCCTCCTTCAGCCGTCTATGGGGAGTGAAGACGGGGGGAGAGAATTCGGGACATCCGGCGACGCGCGTCATTCTTGCCGCTTGCGCCGATCCTGCCCCAAATCGGTATCCCTTTTTCGTCGATTATCTTTCTTGCGGGTTATGTCCCCCTTTTTCTAATTTTTTCTGCGACATCATGCACACCTTCGGCTTTCGCCTCTTGGATTTTACTCCGAACGCGGTGGCATGCATGGCTTTCTTCGCGCATCTTTGCGAAGGCTTTGCCGGGGTGCAGCCCAACACGGCACTCTTCCGCCATTATTTCTCCCCTCGGATCCAACCGGGAGGTGCCATCTCTGGTTGCGTCACCTGGATCCCAAGATCCAAGGGGGCGTACACGGACAGTTCCGTGAAGGAGAGGTGGGAGGAATGACGTGGCTGGTGGTGCTGGATTGAAGATGAAGACCCGCCGGAATTCTGCAAGGTCCGCCGAGTGCCGTGTGTCCGCGGCAGCGATTGGAGTGATGTCGATGTCGCCGACGGGAGGCTCACTGTCGTCACCACCAAGATTCTCCGGCTCACCCGGGCTGGACTCACCCTTGAGATGATCGGGGCGGACTTCATTCGTCGCCGGATCGCCCCGTTGCACAACAAGGGGAGGCCAGCCTGGCTTTTTACGAATCCGGCTGACATTATGCGACTCCGCCCCGGCCTCGACCACAATTTCACGGTGATGGCGCATGCCCACTTCTGCCAGCGGCTTTTTCAGCTTGATGTGGGTCGCGACGGCGAGGTCGAATGGACCGGCAAGGCTGCGAGGGCTGCCGCAAAGGTCAGCAAGGCCATCAAGGGGCTGTTTTTCAAGTTGCCTACGGGGGTGGTCCCGTTGTGCAATAATTCACGTCGGTCCGAGATCATCACTATGATGCCGGACTGTAACGCGCACGGTCCTGTCCCGAGATGGAAGGACCCGAAGGATGCTGATGTGCAGCAATTCGTTGACACCCTGATCGAGGTGTATGTCAATGCTGACGCCGAGCGGTGGCTTGTCATGGACACCACCCAGGCAGAGCTGGACTACATCGCCACTAGGGCGAGGGAGGCACAGCTTGCCATGGAGGCCGGTAGCGCTGGGGGTGTAGAGGACAAGGCCGCAATGGCTGCGGAGGAAGAGGAGCTCACCCGGTGGGTGGCGGCCTCTGGGGAGGTTAGCAACTCCGACACGGGAGCTCTACTTGTCGAAGATGCGGCTGACGAGTCGTCGGGGGAGGAGGATGTGGCGGCGGGCTCGACGCCAGCCAGGGGAAGAGGGCGAGTCCTGCGGCGGGCTGGCTCTGGCGAGCCGGTCCGGCCCGGCAGGGCTGCGCGGCCTCAATTGACCCTAGAGGGGGTCCGGGCGTCATACGAGGGCCACGGCAGCGAAGAGGCTGACGAAGGCCGCTGAGAAGAAGAAGACAACTGCCCCTTCCCCATCTGGGCACGCACAAACCCCGCCTTCTTCGCCTCCTCCGGCAGATGTCGACTCGGATGCTGACACGGAGCTCCCTTTTGATCTTGGGCCTCTCAGCCCGAAGAGGAAAAGGGAACTGGCGGAAGAGGAGGAGATGGATGACGAGTAAGTACTCCGTTCCTTACTGCCATTTCCATTCCTCTGAATTAAGTCACTCATCTTGATCCATTTTTGCTTTTGCAGGGATGCAGAGACGTTGGCCCAGAGGGTGAAGAGGGCGAAGGCCTCGGCGAGCAGTCAGCCCCCGGCTGGGGCTTCAAAGACGCCACTTGTGGTGTTGAGCAGCCCGGACAGCAGCCCCTGGCACAGCCCCCAGCGTAAGTTCGTCACCCTCCTCTTATTCGACATGTGGTAGGCATTCGATGCTATGGTGTTGACCTTGTCGGGTTTGCAGGAGGGGAGCGGCAGCAGGAGGAGCCGCAGAGGGCTACCCCCAACACACCACCCCCATCGACTACAATGCCGCGAGGGGCGTCCCCGGCAAGGGCATCAAGCACGGAGCCCACACCCATGGAGGAAGAGGGGAACTTGGGCGCCGGTGACTCTGCCACGACGCCAAATGCTAGCGGGGAGGGGACTTCTGCTTCACAGCCTGGCACTAGTGAGTCGCCTGTCCTCCGTCTCGGTTTTTTCCTTATTCTTTTTCATGGCTTCAATGCTCCCATTAGTACCCAGGCCCTCCTTTAATAGGTATGGAGGATGTGGAAATTGTTGTTGGGAATATTGTTGAGGAGGCCGCGGCAGAGGCCAACAGGATTGCCGCCGAGGAGGCCGCCAGAGATTCTGACGAGGCTGCCGCTAATGAGGCCGCCAAGGATGCTGCCGAGGACACCGCTGCGGGGGCCGGCAAGGCGACCGGCGAGGCTTCTGCCGAGGGCGCAAGCGGTGGGCCCGGCGGGGAAGCCGGCAAGGCCACCGCCGAGGAAGAAGTGGTTGATGATCAGCCTCCTTCCTCCTCAACCTCGGGCCCCGGCAGATACCTGAAGGTGGGTGAGGGAGTCCTGGATTAGAGGGTGTTCGGATAGCCGGACTATACCTTTAGCCGGACCCCTGGACTATGAAGATACAAGATTAAAGACTTCGTCCCGTGTCCGGAGGGGACTTTCCTTGGCGTGGAAGGCAAGCTTGGCGATGCGGATATTCAAGATCTCCTACCATTGTAACCGACTCTATGTAACCCTAACCCTATCCGGTGTCTATATAAACCGGAGAGTTGTAGTCCGTAGGACAGAATCAACTCCATACACAACAATCATACCATAGGCTAGCTTCTAGGGTTTAGCCTCCTTGATCTCGTGGTAGATCTACTCTTGTACTACCCATATCATCAATATTAATCAAGAAGGAGTAGGGTTTTACCTCCATCGAGAGGGCCCGAACCTGGGTAAAACAAAGTGTCCCCTGTCTCCTGTTGCCATCCGGCCTAGATGCACAGTTCGGGACCCCCTACCCGAGATCCGCCGGTTTTGACACCGACATTGGTGCTTTCATTGAGAGTTCCTATGTGTCGTCGCCTTAAGGCCCGATGGCTCCTTCGATCGTTAACAACGATACGGTCCAGGGTGAGACTTTTCTCCCCGGACAGATCTTCGTCTTCGGCGGCTTCGCACTGCAGCCCAATTCGCTTGGCCACCTTGAGCAGATCGAAAGCTATGCCCCTGGCCATCAGATCAGGTTTGGAAGCCTAAACTACATGCTGACATCCGCGGGGACTTGATCTTTGACGGATTCGAGCCACTGCCAAGCGTGCCACACTGTCTCGATGGGCATGATATAGCTCTGCCGCCGAACAGCGCCTTGGAGGCCGCACACGCATCGGTTTCGACCATTGATTCGGAACCTACTGCGCCGATTGAGGATCAGCGGTTGGACGCTGCCTCAGGGGCTGCTATCTCAGAGGCGATCGAGCCGAACTCCAGCCCCGCACTCCGCGTGGCCTGAGACTCCGAGGAGCCGGATTCCTCTCCGAACTTCGAGCCCCTCGCACCCCTGCCAATCGAATCCGATTGGGCGCCGGTAATGGAGTTCACTGCCATGGACATCTTTCAGCATTCGCCTTTTGGCAACATCCTGAATTCCCTTAAGTCTCTCTCTTTATCAGGAGAGCCCTGGGCGAACTACGGTCAGCAAGGGTGGGATACGGACGGTGAGGAAATTAAAAACACACCCACCACCCACTTTGTAGCCACTGTCGACGATTTAACCGACATAGTTGACTTCGGCTCCGAAGAGATCGACGACATGGACGACGATATAGGAGACGAACAGGAACCAGCACCTGTAGGGCGCTGGAACGCCACCTCGTCATATGACATATACATGGTGGATACTCCAAAAGACGGAGATGGCGATGGAGCAATGGAGGATGACGCCCCCAAGAAACAGCCAAAGCGCCGGCGTCAGCGGCGCCGCTCTAAATCCCGCCAAAGCAAAAACGGTGATTCCGGCACGGGAGATAATACTACCCCGGAGAGCGCCGAAGAACACCCACCCCAGCAAGATTCGGTACAGGAAGATGGAGAAGCCTGCCCTCATGAGAAAGCGGCAGACCGAGAGGTCGAGGATGATAACTATACGCCTCCCTCCGAAGACGAGGCAAGCCTCGATGACGACGAATTCGTCATACCATCTGACCCCACCGAACAAGAGCGTTTTAGACGCAGGCTTTTAGCCACGGCAAGCAGCCTCAAGAAAAAGCAGCAACAGCTAAAAGCTGCCCAAGATTTCCTAGCTGACAGATGGACTGAACTCCTTGCGGCCGAAGAGTACGAACTCGAACGCCCCTCCAAGAGTTACCCGTAACGAAGGTCACTACCCCGATGAGAGGAGGAAGCACCTGCATCACCAACGCATGACATGACAGACCGGCCACCTCGTGGCCGCGACAGAGAGGCCTATCAGCCCTCCACCCAAGCCATGCCCCGACGCCGTGCAACTAAGGCACGGGAAAATGCGCCCGACCTACGGGACATACTGGAGGACAAGGCAAGACAAAAAAGATCGATCTACGGATTGCGCAGCCGCCCTACGGCATGTGAAAATGATCTTCACGCCGGATACAACAAATCTGGCCGGGCTGAACACAACAGACATAGCTCTTCCGAGCTGCATCGTGATATAGCCCAGTACAGAGGCGCCGCACACCCCCTATGCTTCACGAATGAAGTAATGGATCATAAAATCCCAGAGGGCTTTAAACCCGTAAACATCGAATCATACGATGGCACTACAGACCCGGCGGTATGGATTGAGGATTATCTCCATCACATCCACATGGCACGCGGCGATGATCTACACGCCATCAAGTACCTCCCGCTCAAACTTAAAGGACCGGCCCGACATTGGCTTAACAGCTTGCCAGCAGACTCAATCAGTTCTTGGGAGGACCTGGAAGCCGCATTCCTCGACAACTTCTAGGGCACTTACGTGCGACCGCCGGATGCCGACGACTTAAGCCACATAATACAGCAGCCAGAAGAATCAGCAAGACAATTATGGACACGATTCCTAACAAAGAAAAACCAGATAGTCGATGAATACGTAGAGAACAATTGTGGATGCACGTGAATAACACACGCATCAATGGTTGGGCGAGACGTGGACAAGAGATAAGATGGAATCATATACGTTGTTCAAGGCGCAAGCACGCGCATCAAGCTGTGCATGGCAGACAACCTGTGACATCCCATGACCATCCAGTTGGGCGAAACAAAACAAAAACCTCTGATGTCACGCTGGTGGCTGACCAGTGACGTCGCGGTCTTCAAGGCTCAGCTTTCCTAGTGATGCGAGAGAGGCAACATCTACCACAACTACCTCCATCCAGGAGTGAGAATCCAAAAAACTTCCAATACTACTTCAGGTTTGGCATCCTTATTATAGCATGCTGATTCTAGTTAGCTAGGCACTCACCATATACATACCCAGCTAGCTTATTACTGCAACAATGTGGGAACTTTGACAGGTTAAGTGTCAAAACTACGTATGCATTTCTAACAGGGGAAGCTAGCAAGTTGAGCATAGCCATGTAGCTAGTTTTCTTTAATTTATTTCTTGTGTGCTTAGTCTGTTGTGATTAATTAGCTCCTTGTCATGTGTTCAAAATTGCATGCGGATGGCTCAACTACCAATAGGCGTGCAAACTCAAAAAAAGCGAGTTAAAAATACCAATAGGCGTGCAAACTGAACTAAATAATTCAACCTGGCAGCTAGCTAATTAGCACTGTCCAACGCAGCCGTCTGCTACTGTTACTATCTTCAATACTTAATTAACTCTCTCCAACATTGTTAAATTGTTAAGTACCTATTCGCCGCCCTGAAGCAACACTACAAAAACAATACACCGCTTCCATTGTCACACAGTCTTCAATGTTTAGTTGTAGCAGAAAATCCAAAAACAACACCAAGACTTTCGAGCCTCCACCGAATGATTTACTGTTTTTCGCTTTGTCTCTCTCGTGATCGTTTGGTTTAGGCAGAAGGGATTGTCTCCAGGGGCAGGAAAAAAAAGATGAATTGGTTTACTTATTTTATTGTTTGAAGGAAAACAATGAGTGGTTGGGAAAGATGAGGAAGACATCACGAAGCTCTACAATGAAGAAAAGAAATAACCAGGGAGATTAATGGGATTGTGATGTAGCTTAATTCAAATAATACTAGTTGTTTGTAATCAGGTCATTCAAGCTACCTAGATTGAAGAAGTTATGCTGATGCATCATTGTGTTTCATTGGGTAATTCTACATAGCACTAATCCTGACTACCATGTTTTTTGTTCACGAAGTTCCACTGTCAGAACTATGTTGCTAGACCAGTCGCGAGACATGACTGGTACTGGAGTGAGTGGAAGGAGGATGGGCACCTGCATCGATGGTGAAGATGGCAGCGGGGAAGCAAAATTTGCCGGCGGTCGGAGGTGGCAACGCCCACATACAGATCTGCAGCAAGTAAATTCTCTGCATAACCGACCTCCTAATTCACTGTTGCCTTATCAGAACAAAATCAGACTGCTTTGTGTTAGAACTAGAACATAAAGGAGATAGTTGAGGATGAAAGTTTGACATATCTGAGTAAGTTTTTGTACGTATCAGAGATCAATGTGATGATTGTTTGACCACACACACTCTAAATATATATCATTTCAGAATTTTAGGGGGGAGGGGGGGGTGCGGAGATGTTGGAAATATGAGCAAATTACTATGAGATTTAATCTGAATAAATGGGAAATAGATCATGATAGCATTGGCAGAGATTAAACTAATCATGCGAACTAGCATAGTAGATGAACAGATCACATCTAGGGCACATACTAGAAACATGAATTTTACAACAATCTCGAACAAGAAGGATAGAATCACATACGGTGTAGCGGGCGCAGCATCACCGGTGTTGACGTTGTCGCCCATGTCGTCGAGGATGAGGTTGCCGAGGTCGGGAAAGAAGTCATCGTTCGTGAAGTCGTCACTACCAACAGTCACGCGAGTGCGCTCCCCAAAAACCTAATCGCCCCTCCCCGTACAGGATCACGAGAGGCGGGGTTTCGAAGGCCTGCTGTCCCTTCTCCCGGTGCACGCCGAAAGGAGGGATGGAGAAGATTTGCTTGGCGGCGCAATGATCTGAAACGGTGGTGAGAAATCATACAAAGCGGTGGCGGCTAGGGTAGACGTCTGCCTGACTATATTGTGTGGGTCGGGTAGGTCGTGGGAGTAAACCCCACGTCCGAGTCGTCACAATCCAAAAGAATCGGAAATGGTTCAGTAATTAATGTGTCCGTTAATTATTAATTAGTGACTCATTAATTTTTCCCAAGCAGCAAAAATATAGACAACGTGCATAGCTCTGTCCTCGGCTCGGCTCAATCCTGCAACCCGCGGCACGTCGTGACGAGGCGTGGCGTGGCGAGGCGAGCGAGGAGGAGGAGCGCGCGTGTAGGTCTCCTCTTCTCATGCTCATACAAGTGGTAGAAGAGTTCACCTTATAAAGAGGTGCAACTCTCTCTCAACTTATGAGGTGGGACTAAACTTTAGCCTCACTCACTCCACTCACATGTGTGCATGAATGGGCCAAGAGAATTTAAGAATTTTACTTGGGCTTTGGGCCAAAGGCCTACTAGCAAAATTCCAACAAACCCCACAAAGTCTCATCACTACTAGGAAAACCCTTACCAGTAGCGCTGGTTATTTGGCTATTAGTAGCGCGGGCAGGCGCGCTACTGCTACGGCACTACAGCTATTTTTTAGCAGTAGCGCTTGTTTGTACCAGCGCTACTGCTATCTATATCTAGCCGTAGCGCCTCTCTGTCCATCGCTACTGCTAATACTAGTAGCGTGCCCCTTCAAAAAAACGCTACTGGTAAGCAGCGCTGCTACTACTCCAATACCCCATGCTACTGCTAGTATTTTTTTATGTTTCTGTATTCGTATTTGTACAGGTTTTATACAGTTACAACATACACATACACTTGAACTATATGAAAAAGGAATGTCTCATCATCATCATCGAAGTGGTACAACATAGTCTCATGATATCAACATAGTCTCAACACAAATGATATCGATCTCATCATCGTCTCGAAATAGCGATACAAGTTAATGATCACATGTCTCTTACATTCTCACCGTAGACACATGTTTCATCATCTACCTAAACTAAGACATACACGATAAGAGCAATCACGATGATCAAAAGCGGTATTATGTAGTAGTTTTTGCAGCGGCGCTGGTTCTAAATCCCCTGTTGTGCTATGAATCTCAAGTAACTAGCTTCGGCTTCCGCTCTGCTATCAAACCCTTTCTGGCTTCCGCCGGAGAAGCCAGAGACTTGGGCCTGACACTCTGGCCACTCATCATACACACCCGGAACATGCCCTACATACATGGTTTACCACTTCCTTGCCATCGTTGATCTATATACCTGTCAGAGATGCACACACACATATATATACCATGAAGCTAATTCAAAAAAACAGTTATGAAACAGAAGCAACATATATAGTAAACATAGTTAACAAATTTCATCGTACCAAAAGTAATTAACTAGAGAGCGGCACCATACATCTAATAGTTTCGTCATATTGAGAGATTCGAAGTTTCGTTGTACAGAAAGTAACAAGTAACTAAACAGACACATTGTTTTTAAGAAGTGCACTCTTCCCATCTGTCCATATCAGGAACGGTGCACCCAAGCTTAGTGAAAGGCGTCATGTCTTGACGCTGTAGGGAAATGCGGGTTCGGACGTCAGCTCGCGATATTGGGCCGCCGTAGAACATCCCATTCTCTTCGAGGACATCTTTCATGATGATGGACGCAATTTCTTGTTGGATCCTGTAGAAATCATTTCGAAGTCGATTATCCGGCACGGCTCCAAAGGCTTCGGCCCGGCCCATCTCTGGATATGGGTATCGGATGAAGATTTCATGCAAAGTGATTGCACATCCCTTCTGTACTCCATCATTAGATGGATGACGTAGAATCCATCATTCTCACTTCTTGCCGGTTGCTGTATGCAACAGAAGTCAGTCTTGTGGCTGAAACAAAGCCCGGCCTTATTTGTTTTTTTGCATTCGATGTAGCCACCCCGCATGCTGAAGCCCAGCATAGCTCTGTCCAGAACATACTTTATGTGTGTGTAATCTTTCTTCTGTATGTTCTTCGACGGGTTCAAATATAGAGCGTGGGAGTAACACGGGTGAAGAACAATGTGAACGGCACGACACCCCCCGCTGCGCAAAATACATGATCAAGTTTAGCCTCCATGCATGCAAAGTAACTATTGAAATGCATGAAAGGATGTATGTGTTATAGTACTATCCGTGGTTGACTTACATGGGATGATAAGGTAGGAGAATCGTTTCTTTGTCCTTACTGCTGACCAAGAATTTTTCGATGTACTGACTCGCATATTGACGATTGGCGCCGTTGATTGACAAGAAGCCCTAATGCATGTAGAATGGGTCCACGACCACAAGACCGGTGACTTTCTCTCTCCTGACGATGTAGTTCATGTGCAGCGCATACAGGCGGACGAAAGTAAAATCAGGTGTACTCATTTGAAATATCTGGAAGATGTAATCAAACTTCAGGAAAAAGAGGTCCGCAGGGCATGTGTGGACATACATCTTGCAACTGCTGGCACATGAACCGTATAAAGTGGGTATCCTGGATCATCCGAGGCGAGGAGGCTTCTCTCTGTCGAAAGCACATGGTCATGAAGTCTCCTGAGATCCCCTTCTATGGCAACTAGTGCATTCACCGGTACCATTGGCTCTCCCACGACATGGATTAATGGCGCATGTTTCATCGGTACACGGTCAACCTTGGTCGAAGGCGGCTGGCTGCTAGAACCAACATTGCCAGCTTTATTGGATTTTCTCACCACCGGTCTCTTCCTCTGCTTCTTCTTGGCGGGCTCAGGTGCTGGTGGGTCTGTCAGACCCTCCCTGAGCACCACCCCTAGTGTTGTCGGGCTCAGCTTTGGACGACTCTGGCTAATTAGTTGAGTTTGGGTGGAGCCGGCATCTGGAGGCGTGTCCTGTGAGGATTGCATGAACAAAGACTTCTTGCACTCCCGAGGACGTTCCGGCTCTGGTACATGCATCTCATATTCATATGCTTGACTCATTGTTACTTCGTTGTCAAAGGCAGTATTGAGATACTGGAGAGGGTCATCGGCCTCCACCATGTCATGATCCATATCCTCTTCCATGGGGCAGATGGCATCATCTGCCGGCGGAACGGTTGGCCCTCCTTCCTCATGTCTCTCGATCTCAGCAAGCAGCACAGACGATGGTTGTACTTTTGTAGGTGGTGTTGTGGTCATACCTTCCTGAGGTCCCGTTGGTGTGCTCCCGGCCATGTGACGCCCTCGATTCAACCGTACACTAATCATACATGCATATGTGTACGATCAAGATCAAGGACTCACGGGAAGATATCACAACACAACTCTAGACACAAATTAAAATAATACAGGCTTTATATTACAAGCCAGGGGGCTCGAGGGCTTGAATACATAAGCTCGAATACACAAGAGTCAGCGGAAGCAACAATATCTGAGTACAGACATAAGTGAAACAAGTCTGCCTTATGAAGGCTAGCACAAAAGCAACATCGATCGAAAAGGCAAGGCCTCCTGCCTGGGAGCCTCCTAACTACTCCAAGTCATCAGCGGCCGTCACGTAGTAGTAGGCACCCTTGGGGTAGCAGTAGTCTTCAGTGGTGTCGTCTGGCTCCTTGGATCCGTCATCTGGTCGCAACAATCGGGTATGGGGGAAAAGAGGTAGCAAAGCAGCTGTGAGTACTCATCCAAAGTACTCGCAAGACTTACATCAGATCTAAACTAAGTATGCATTGGTATCAAATGAAAGGGTTGTATCTGGGGACTGAACTGCAGAATGCCAGAAGAGAAGGGGAAAGCCTAGCCTATCGAAGACTAGCATCTTCTGGAACCCACCATCTTGCAGCAACAGGAGGGAGTAAAGTAGCATAAAGTAAAGTAGTAGAAGTGTTATCAACCTCGGCCAGAGATCCTTTCTCGATTCCCTGCGAGAAAGCAATCCCAGAGCCATACTATCCAGTTATCATCACAATCCAATTCTCATCACCATCCAGTTCTCATCACAAGTATCCAATTCTAGTTGTATCAGTCGGGATACAACTCCAAGTGTTAGTTACCATAGGACAGGCTATCGATAGATGGTTTCTTCCATGCAGGGGTGCACCAACATACCCACCACACTCGATTAACTCTAGCCGGACACACTTTAATGGGTCATGCCCGGCCTCGGCCAAACAATACGCCGCAACCCGTCCTAGTCTTAATAGAGAGGTCAGCACGCCGGACTAAACCTATGCCCCAGGGGTCATGGGCCATCTCCCTGGGAACTCCTGCACGTTGCGTACGCGGCCGGTGAGCAGACCTAGCTACCTCCTTCAACAAGGCAGGAGCTTACGCAGTCCAACCCGGGGCACGCCGCTCAGTCGCTGACGTCTATTAAGCTTCGACTGATGCATACGATGCAAAACGCCCATACTATGCCCACGTGATGGTTAGTGCTATCAGGCCAGAGGCCCCTCTGATCAAATATCCAAATCGTAGTGGATTGGGAGCACACGGTAACAAGCCGAGACTCACGAAAAATGTGACCCCGTTGCCCCGTCTCGAGTACTTGCGGCAAGGGCTAAGAATGCCCGGCCACGCCTCGTAGTTATCTCGCGGGCACCTTCCAGGTCAACCCGTCTCCACATCACTCGCTATTAAGCTCGCGCGGGTACCCCTCAGGGCCGACCTGTCTTTAGTAACATGGTTCAATGTAAAGTCATAGTAACCATAGTAACTGTGTGTCTAACACCAAGGGGAAAAACCGAGGAATCACCCTCAGTGAATTGCACTCGATGTAACCATCAAGGTGAACGTAAGAGGATCCACCCTCGAGGTTCACGCTTGAGGGGTTGCACGACAGAGCCGTATCAGAAGTGGTTAAGGAGGAAATCACCCTCTGTAGTGACCAGACCTCAAACAATCTGATCTCTGTGCTCCGGTGTCATCCCTGGATCAGTAATGCTGACACCACACAGTACTCGGAGGATTTATAGCAGAGTAGCAATCACACACTTATTACATCGAGTGCCTCAAAAGAGAACTTATTACAATAAATATGGCTTAAGGCCATCTAATAACGATAACAACGGAAGGCTTGGAAGATAAGTGAGTCTATCAACTCCAACGGCATCACTGAGTATAGAACCACGACCTAAAACTCCTTAATCGTCGTCTGAAAAGTCTGCAACATTAACGTTGCAGCCCGAAAACGGGTCAGCACATGGAATATCCTGGCAAGGTAACACATAGAGAGTAATGGAATGAAACAACTATACTATATGCATATTTGGCTGGTGTAAAGCTCTATGGTTACAGTTTTGCATAAAGCCAATTTTTCCCTACTTCAAAGGAATAAATTTAATTACTATCATGGTGGTTGTTAAACATTGAGAATGGTTGACAGCATTCTCAATCCCAATTAAGCATCATCATTAAACAAACCCATCAAACTTAATTTTTAGAGTAACATGTTGAGATTCACATGATAATCCAGGTACTAGATACTCAAGATGTCCATAACCGGGGACACGGCTAACCATGATTAGTTTGTTACACTCTGCAGAGGTTTGCGCACTTTTCCCCACAAGACTCGATCTCCTCCGTTGGTTTTCTCGCACTACATGGTGTTTGAGAAACGGATGACCGAGACATAGTCTTTCAGAAGCGCTAGCACCTTACGTTGGATAGACCGGTACACCTACTTTCCCCTACATCTGCTAGTCTACCCTGTAAGAGTTCGCACGACTTAACCAATTATGCTAGAGCCCATAATGGCTTGTGGCTGCACACGGAAGTTTCTAGTATGAATAATCTTATGATCCCTTTGAGCCTGGGTGGCGGTCCAAAAGAAAAACAGGCAAGTCCTGATAGAAACCAGGTGCCTCAATCCACCCAGATGTGTGTTTAAGTTGCCACCTTAAGTAAACCATTAAAATTAACAAACTCACATCTATCATGGATATCACTCACCCAATCCACGTCTACTAGCATAGCATGGCATAATAAGCAAACGTAGAAGTAACTCCCAAAGGTTTCATAATAAATCGGTAATAGGTACTACCTCATCTACTTCCCATCCCACAATTAATTAGATCCTAATCATGCAATGTGTGAGGATTGATCTAATGCAATAAAACTGGGTTGTAGAAAAGGTATGATCAAAGTGTTACTTGCCTTGCTGATGATCCGCGAAACCTAGAGATTCGAACTAACAGGCGGCGCACTACGGGTATTCTATCACAGACAAAAAAACAAGCATACAATAAGTACTCATCTAATGCACAGGTAAAACTCAAATAGAAGATCTAACCAGAAAGTTCAACTTAAGAACCCTGGTTTGCAAAAAGAATCAAATCGAACAAAGCAAAAGAAATCAAACGGCGAAAGAAATCAACTTCGTTCTAGTAATCTGGATCTAGGTAAAATTTTACTGTAGCAAAAACTTGTTTCAGTTGATTATTCGGAAAGAGGGTTTCGAGACGAAACTCCAGGCGCTTGAATCGCCTGATTCCGATAAACGAGCGAAAAGTTATGCTAAAACGAAAACCGGATCTGAAATCACGATCAGCAAATAACTGCGGAAAAATCGGACGAAAAAGAGAAACGACGAACAGAAAAGATAAAAAAAATTTCCTCTCTTTTTTTTACTGCACGGAAATCGAGGCGGCGGCGGCGAACCTCGGGCGGCGCGCTCCGGCGGCGGCGGGGGTGCTGGGGCTAGGGCTAGGGTTAGGGTTTCGGTGGGGTGGGCTGTGGCTCTCGCCTCGGGCGCTATATAAAGGCCCCGGCCGGCAGTGTCCTGGCCGAGTACGGCCCATAGTCGGTTCCGTTTTTTTTTAATAATTCCGCTCGGAAGAAAAATAAAAAGAAATACTAAACGGACTCCAAAAAGCGCGAAATAAATTTTGCTGGGTTCCTAAAATCAAGCCCGATAAAGTGAACATTTATCTGGGCCCAAACTACAACTTTGAAAAACGCGCATTTTTCCTAAATGCAAACAAAAAACCAAAAAAACTCCGAAATAAAACTTATTTGATTTTTTTATTAAATCCTCAATATTTCTATATTTTGGGAAAGTCATTTTATTCCCTCTCACATATTTTTGTAATAGAAATAATTGATGATAAAATAAATAAAATCAAATGATCCTGTTTACACAATTTGAGAAAACTCAAATATGTAAATAACGAAATCCCCAACTCTCTCCGTGGGTCCTTGAGTTGCTTAGGATTTTCTGGGATCAAAACCAAAAGCAAAATAAAATATGCTATGCATGATGATCTAATGTATAACAATCCAAATTGAAAATTTGGGATGTTACACCCTCGATGACCACGACTGGATAGCAACACTACAGAGGTCTCATCAGGAGTGATGTAAGAGGTTCCACCCTCGGCACTCGATGGTAACTCTGCAGAGTCGTACAACTAGGGGGGTGATGTGCGGTGTCGGGGCCTGGACGTCGATCACGTTGATCGAGTCATCGAACATAAGCGAGGCAACTGGGACAAGGTGGGGTCACTAATGGATCCCTAACCAACCTATACTAAGCAGTTTAGGATAAGCAGGTAAGGTATAAAAGCAGGTCAGAACAACAGGCTAGGCATCAGAGTAGGATCATACAAAAAGCAGTAGCAGTTCTAATGCAAGCATGAGACGGAAAGAAATAGGCGAGATCGGAATGCTCAACGGGGGTTTGCTTGCCTGGTCGCTCAGACGAGAAGGAGGGGTCGTCGGTCCCAGGGGCATCAGCATCGTCACGGGGTCTACCGGAGAGAAGATGGGGAAGAAACAATAAATATAAAGCAACATAGCACCACAAAGCATAACATGGCAATAAGATGTGCCGGGTGTGACCTAACGTATGGCTACGCGATAAAGGTGAAGGGGGAAAACAACCGGGAATGTTTTCCCAGTTCCGGACCTGTGTCAGACAGATGACCGGAGGGGGAAAGTTCCATGTTCAGATAGTTAGGGACATCTGACAGGTATGTGGGTAGTGTATTCAGGTTCGTCTCGTCGTTCTGAGCAACTTTCATATATAAAGTTTTTCGATCCGAGCTACGGTTTATTTTATATTAATTTTCAAAGTTTTAACAATAATATGAAATTATTGGATTTAATATTAATTCAAAAAAGACTAAATTGCTATGTGCACACGCAAAGTGTACACGGAAGAGCAGTATGGAGGCTGGCAGTGGGCCCTGTTGACTGCTGAGTCAGCAGTCAACAGTCAACTGTTGACCGGTCAAAAAGTTTGACTGGGGTCCACCTGTCATTGACCCAACTTAATTAATCAGATCTAATTAGTTAACCTAGTTAAATAGGGTAGTTAAACAGGGTTAATTAAGTTAAGTAATTAATTACTAACTAATTAATTAGTTAATTAATTATTTAATTAATTTTTTTTAAACCTCTCTTTTTTAAAAAAGGGCTTGTGGGGCCCCTTTGGCAGTGGCCCAGCCATGCCTTAGCGGGCACTGGGTGAAGTGGGGCAGCCGGGTGCTGGCGCTCGCACCCGAGGGGCAAGAGGGCGCCGGCGGAGCACCTGCCCGGCTTGGGAAACAGCCGGTGGCGGCAGCAGGGGCGAGCCCGAGCGGCGTGGCGCTTGCCGCGGGGCAGCGCGCGCCAACGGAAGCGGCGGGGCTTGGCGCGATCCGGGGAGAGGCAGGGGCGCGACGGCCAGCGTGCAGGGAGGCAGCGGGCTGCGAGGGGAGCACGCGGGCACGCTCGCGGCGAGCGGCCGAAGCAGGTGGACGGAGAGGCGCGGGCAGTGGGGACGCGGTCCGACGCGGCGGTGGCGGGACAGGGGCGGAGCGACGCGGCTGAGCGCACCGGCGGCGGCAGGCGGGCGGCGCCTACGGCGTGCTAGGGCGGTGCGCACGGAGGTGGGGCCGGGCACTGGGCAACGCGCGCGGCCGAGGTGGTCGCGACCTGGCGAGGCCGGCACGGCCATAGTGGCCAATGGTGCGCGCGGCCACCTTCGACGACGAAGATGCGGGGGAAAGGGGAATGTGGCAGGGCTCACAGCGGATCGTAGGGGGGCGACAGTGGGCTCGGGGAGTGCGGGGGCAGTCCGGCGATGTCGAGGGCGCGGGCGTCGGTGACGTTGGGGGCGGCGAGGGAGAGATGATGGAGCGGCGTCGACGTGGTGGCGGAGTACGGCGACCATGAGGCAGCGTCAGGGATGGGCGCCGTCAGGGCCATGAGGAGGCGCGGGATCGGGCTCCTTCCCGACCCGGATCCAGGCGAGTGGGGAAGAGACGATGGAGGGAGTGGGGTTCGTGGGGGGGTTGTTGGAGAGATGGGGATAGGTTTGAGCGTCGGCAGGCCATATAGGCCAGGGGCGCAGTTGGGCCGATGGGCCGGCCGACTGGGTTGTGGCCCAGCAGGGAGGGGGGACTTTTCCTTTTGTTTTGGTTTTCCCTTTCTTTTTCTCTTTTTTAGCTACTGCTTTCTATTAATTCGTAAAACTAAAAGAGTTTTGTTAGAAAGGAGACGTGCCACATAAATCAAGCACATTATTTCTAGGAGACACAAAAAGTTCGAGGCCAAAGGAGTTGTCTAACCATTTTTAGAAATAGAAAAGGCCAGATTTAAAAGTTGTTGGACCATTAGATAAAATTTCAGGGGCACTTCGGGAATCCAAAAGAGGTTGGTTCCAACATGACAATTACTCAGTGATTATTTGCCACACTTTGAACATTTTAGTTTTCATGTTTGGAAAAATTGAATTTTTGACTTTGAATTTGGGTTTGAACATGAACATTGATTTGGATCAAGTGAGGATTAGCAACAGTAGTGTGATGACATGGCACCATCAACAGGGGATTACTGTAGCATAACACTGTGGGTGTTACAAATCTCCTCCACTACAAGAAATCTCGTCCCGAGATTTAAGTGGGGAAGTAAAGAGTAACTTCGGAAGAACTGACTCTTAATTATATGATGAACAATTCAGGGAATGAGGCAGAAGTATCTCTCGAGTTGAAACTTAATAAAACATTGAGAGCAAAGTAAGAGGGTACAATAAGAAGTTTCAAGCGGATGGACAAATGATTGATACCAGAACCGAGTGTGAGAAAGGGGTTCAGAGCATCAGGAATAGATCATCTCTCGGACGGTGGCTCGTGACAACACACAGGGCCAAGAGCAAATGATACTTTCGAATATGGGATATACCCGAGAGTCAGGTTCCGATCCTGGGACCTGTGGGTTATGGGCCCACCATGTGGGTTAACATAGAAGGAGCGATGACATCTTGCACGGTCATGATAGCAAGGCATGTCAGATGGTAGCATGTCAGTTATGTCGGCAACAACGTCGGTACCAAGGGCGAGGGACGAAGAGAACCATTTTCCTGCTTGTTGAACGAGGCGGGCCAATACGCAAAGTTCTCGTCCATCGGTGGTTACCGGAATGTCAACAGCAATAATAACAGGGTCTTTACTGACAGAGTTGTACATTGAGGTGCTTACCTAAGCAAGAAATTATCCCTACTGAGATAAGTTAGTTTACCGGAAAGGTTAAACAAAAGAATGGAAAGGAAAAATATGGTTAGTATAATAATCAGAACAATAGAAAGGAAAATGTGTTTAAACACAATTATCAAGAGTATATCCTTCCCAAGGACAAGCAGAGCATGATATCCATGATAGGATAGAAGTATAAAACTATTTAGGCAAGGGGAAAGAAATTTCATGACATTACCCATACAACGGTGTTTGGATCACTACTAGGAAAAGGCCTACTAGTGGCGCACCTGTTTTGCCTACTAATGGCGCACTACAGGTGCGCCACTAGTATCACGCCATTAGTATTTTTTACTAATGGCGCACCATGCAGTGCACCATTAGTATAGCCCACGGTGCACCATTAGTATGCCTCTCAGGGGGCCATATTTACCCATGTGCTTTGGCATACTAATGGCGCACTGTTGGATGATGCGCCATTAGTGTGCTCTGGCTTACTAATGGCGCACAATGTGGTGGTGCGCCACTAGTATGAATATTAGGGAGTATTTTTTTTCTTTTCTGATATTTTCACAGGTTACAAAATATATTATTGGACAGAATATAGCTAGCACCACACAGCAATAACAGATTCATTGAATAAAAAAGAAGATTAGTCTCCGAATACAATTCATCATATTAGTGTCCGAATTTAAAATACCGAACAAAGTTAGAACATCACAAGTCTCGAAACCGCGAGTAGCGAGTTTGTCTTCACATTATAAGTCGATATCGATCATCTAAACTACCATCACATAGAAGAGAGCTGCGATCATCACGATGAGCATAATCGCGATGAAACTGGTCTTCATTCGGTTCCTCCAACGCTCCCTCCTCTCTCCCGCTAGATAGCGCGCGTATCTAAATTCCGGCTCCGCCCTAGTGGTGTACCCTATGTAACTGTTACCGCTGAAATGGTGAACCTATCTCCGACACTCCTCCCAGTCGTCGTAGACTCCAGGAACCTTACCCTTGTACACGACATACGACGGCATCTCTATGCACTAGCCAAACAAAACGTTAGTAACAATTCCCAGACAATACATAAGCAATATATAAGTATGCAACAGAAGGATCGGAAGAGAAAAGCAACACATTAATAGCATGATTCATGGTCCTACTAATAAATAGCATTGATTACATATAAGTTGAACGGCTGTCCAAACCAAAGAGACATACAAGTTCATTAAAGTTTAATTACAACATGAGCCAATAGATGTTTCCGAACAACACATAGCATCACTACTTTTGACTCGACTCAGGGATCGGAGTGTGGATGAAGCCGCCGTCTCTCGTGATGGTCATGAAATCGCGAGCGTTGTCAACCTGCATTTCTAGCGTTGTGTCTATCTCACTATTGGACGGTTGATATCTGAGGTAGAACTGCCCCGGGGTACGAAGGACATGTTGATGGATGATTTCCGCAAACTTCGACTAGATGCGAAAGAATTCTTGTCTGATGTCTGCGTCCTGGATTGCCGACAATCTTGCGGCCCAATCTTTGAGATTATTTGGTAGCAGAAGGTGATTATGGTCCCGTACGATCGCCCTCATGTGATAGAGGGCGTAGTAGGCATCCTTATGACCGCCAGGCGGCTGCTTGACGTAGGGGAACATCGTAGTGTGGGCGAACACGTGCTTGCCGTACCTACGAACTGGCCTGGTGAAGGTGCCTCCAGATCTGGCGTAGCCGGGGAGAACACCATCAAGAACTTTCTTGATATTTGTGTAGTCTTTCTTCGACTGACGGTCCGAGTCGAAATATGTGGCCATGGATTATTTCGCACTTAAGAGGATGAGTGTGCAATGTTTGTCACTGCATAAAACACAGAATGTTAGAAAAAAGAGAACGATCAAAATCTAAGAAATCATATGTTACGGGGCGGTGAGGGGATGACTTACTCGGGAAAGTAAGGCACGAGGAAGTTATCCTTATCTGGGATTGCCAGAATGACGCCTTCGAGGTAATAACTCGCGATTTGCCGGTCCCCAGCCCTGCCCAAGATCTTGGCACGCATGTAGAAGGGGTCGACTATCACGATGTCCGGGGTCTTGTCTCTAATGATCCGCATCTCCATACTCAGCGAAAATTGCCGAACGAAGGTGTAGTGCAGCGGATGAAGGTTAAACATAGCGAAGATGTCATCAAACCGCAGAACGATCGTACCCCCAATGGCGTTATCCACAAAGCCCTTGCCCTCTGGCACCTTGGCCACGAAAACCGGGTATGTCACATCATTCTCGGAGAGACGCCGCTTCTCCAAAGAAAGAACACTTTCATGCAGACTCCGCATAGCACCGGTTGCAGCATTGAGTAGATTAGTCGGTAGCATCGGCCTACCCGCCACATGCACCCTCCTCGAGATATCCTTAGGTGAAGGTGGACCGTCATGAGCACGGATCATAGTCGGTGTCGGCTACCTGGCACCCTTGTTCCTCTTTCTTTTCCGTCCCTTCTTCTTCTGTTGTAATGGGATCAAGTTCTGCTCATAGACCGCCTTCTTGAGTGTGTTGGGGCTGATAATAGTTGGCACCTCGGCTATCTGAGGCTCGGTGAAGGCGGCAGCTGGAGGCGTGTCCTGAGAACTAAACGCCAGACGACGCCTGTTGCAATTTGGTTTCATCGCGGTACCAGCATGATCGCGGTCGTCTTTTTCAGGGTTGGGTTCTTGAGAAGGAGGCCCGAAGAATTCGTCACCGTACCCATGTTCAGCAAAGTACTTATCGACGTTGGTAAATGTATCATCGTCGTTGTCTTCGTCGTCCGGATCCTGTGCCATATGCATGTTCGGATCCTGTGCCATAGGGATGTCCGGCATGTCCGGTAGCGTTGCGGCGGTCTTGCCATGGCTTGGCGCCGGCACGACTGGCGGTGTTGTCTTTGAGGTGGTGTCCCCCGCCCCCAAATGAATCTGGCTCTTCGGCCAAAGCAGGGACTGCTTAGGCAGGCGCTGAGGGTCATCACATCATCTTCGTCGGCCCCGGCGGGTCGAATCGGAGCTAACAACTCGTCACAGCCTGGCAGCACCCGAACCAGTTGAACCCTATACACGGTGGGTGGCATCGGATTATCGTGGAACACAGGGTTGTCCGGTTGAACGATTTTTCCCTTGGCGACATCGACCAACTCGTCGTTCACGAAGTGCAGGAGAGTGCACGGAACGTCGGCGACGCCCTGCGAAAACATGTAGGGCATCAGGGATGCCCAGTCAAAGGCAAGGAGATGAAATCCTCGGTCGAGAGGCTTAATTAGTTACCGTGATGATGGCATCGAGCTCGGCTATGTCGAGGCACCGCCAACGGCGGGCATGCAACGGACGGAGGGGCCGCTTGCTGCCGAGGTGCCGGCCGGCGTACACCCGGGTGCATTAAGCTCCAATGCCCGTCCCGGCGTCGGAGACACCAATACCGCCTCCGCCGGAGACACCAATGGCGCCGCCTGTGCGTTGTGCGAGTTGCTGGCCGTGAAGCTGGGAATCGGGGGCAGACCCTATTGGCCGCCCACAATCCACGTCGTCAGCCCATGAATCAAGGTAGGCATAATGCCGGTGAGCGTCGATCCCAGTTGTTGTTGCACTTGCTCTTGGACAATCACCGGAATCCGCGCCACTTGTGCCTTGAGTTCTTGAACCTCGCGCGACTGGCTTTCCAAGCTGGTCTTTCTCTCCTTTCGCCCACCAGCGTTATAGTAGCACAACCATTTTGTGGACAAGCCTTTGCCGGCCACACGACCAGCTGACGATGGCTTACTGAGCTTATCTTTGTTTTTCATTACGTTCAACGCCCTATTTAAAGTGTTGTCCCAAGGGGTGCTCTGAGATGACCCCGCACTATTGGTTTTAGTCTCCTCCAGAAGGAATGTGAACCATTTAGAAATTTGGCTTCATTAATTCGAATGCAACTATATGGAGCTAATTACGCGGGGGGGTGTATTCCTTACCAGAACAAGCTCAAGCGCCCTGGTCTTCGGATCCGTGGTAAGCTCCTTTGTTACCGGGTCCTCCTTGTATCGGGCCTGACATAGTTCCTGGTCTGCTTGTCATGGTATTTCTCGAAGCGGGGAGGTAGGCCTTGCTCGGCACGCTCCACGTCCTCCTTGTCCCATATAGGCTCCGCCACTCTGTAACCGCCGGGACCGAGTTTGTGTTCCCCTAAGTTCAACTCCCGCATTTCTTTCCCCCACTGACTTGATTCGGAGGTTGCGCTGCTCTCGCACTTGATCTTGAACTCCTTGTAGTCATCTTCGCTGATCGAAGATTTTTCACCTTAATCTTCTCATAACTATCACCTTTCTCAATCATTGTCATCACCACGCTTCTCCAAGTAGACAGGGCCGTGCTCATCCTCATGAGGGCAGCACTGTTCACTTTATTCCCTGAGAGGCGTGTGTTTTCAAATTCAGCGGCGAACTTGTATCGTTCGTGCAGCTTTCTGAAGAGGAGGGTGCGCAAATTCCCTCGGTCCTTATGCCTTAGGTTCTCGGTGTTGATTGAGACGGTGCTCCAGAGAATGCACCCAAGCTGAAACGAGTACCCCTTGACTATTTCTTTGGGCGCCGTTGGATGCCCGTCGGAGTTCACTTGAGTAAATTCCTCCTTGACAGTGCGGATCACGTTCGGGTGCCGGTCCTTTCAATGCCTCTTCGGTTGGCTTCTATCTGTGCGTGCACTGGCATCATCAGCGGTGGCATCCTCGGCGGCACCATCAGTGGTGGCATCCTCGGCGGCACGATCACTGGTGTCATCCCCGACGCCACTAGTGGTTGTGTAGTCAGGATCAGTGCCTTCCGCGGCGTCCTCAGAGTGGTGAGGTTGTTCCTCCATCTCCTGGGACAGCTCCCAGAATTGCTCGCCGCCCGAACCGCCGGCCTCATCATTGTGGGCCATGTTTCGCTCTAAATAGGAAAAAAGTTTGGTCAAAAATTTAGTTATTGTCAAGGAACAAGATCATGGTCTCATCATTTAGGGTTTGTCGACACCGAGGCATCCTAAAGGCTAAGCTTTTATCATTTAGGGTTTGTCGATGCCGAGGCACCCTAAAAGCCTAAGCTTTCATCATTTAGGTTCTTATCGACACCGAGGCACCCTAAAAGCCAAGATTTTATCATTTAGGGTTTGTCGACGCTGAGGCCCATGCATAACACAAGAGGCAGTTGATCCTACTTAATTAAGTACTAAGATACACCGGCCCATGCATTAGTAGCAAGTACCCCATATGTCCGATTTTTTTAGCAAAGTCATGCTAAAATTCACAGAAAATTTCTGCATGACCTTTCCTAAAAATAGGACATATGGAGTACCCGAATTTGCCGGAACAGAAGTTAATCGACATTCCGGCAAACTCAAGGGCCACTCGGGGTACCTCCAAAATCATCACGACACGATGGTCGTAGACAAAACCCAGCAAACTAGCGCCACAATGTGCATCTACTTTCATATGGATGAAAAGGCCACAGACCATATGGTCCTCTTCTTTCATATGGACAAAAATCAGCTCAACTTATGTGAGCTTCCATTCCAGATCTAATAGGTCACCCAACAAAAAATCATCAATAGTTTTAGCTGAAAAATCATGAATTGCTGTTAACTGAAAATTAGTGAAAGAAACTATTGCTGATCATGGATTAGTGTTAATTAAAAATAGAGCATCTGGCTTGTCTTATCATGTTCACTAAGTCCACAAAAATGAATAGGTTCAGTAAACTTGAAGTACTCAACACTGAACATGGTTCAGAGCTAACTACACTACACTACATCGTGCAATGGTTCAGACCTCACTACACTAGAACAAACTCACTACACTACACTACAGTACACTACACATGCTTAAACTCTGAACATAAACAAACACCAGCAATGCAATATGTAAACTACCTCTGTTTCTAGGCAACAAGAGTTATCATCAATGCTTTTGAGTTTATTAAGTACCTTCAGTTCTGAGCTTTAAATGTCAAAAGAGCTCCACAGAACCTTGAATCCTCCAAATTACTCTTAACAGTTCTGCATTGCACAAAGGCAGCAATGAGCCAATGATATCAGTAGCAATAATAGGTGTTTACATTCTCATAACGTCAGTATTAGTTAACCAAAATTGAACCTACAGAGTTCTAGTACAGTGAGTAACTCCCAATCCTTTTAATAGAAGCACAATTAACAACAGAACTAGGGAGTCTAGGACAATGCCACCAGATAGAATTTGAAGGGAAAACGTTCTTCCAGAACCTTAAAGCCACAATCATACATAGAGTGGCTGATCATATAAGCTATATTTAAATAAACATCAACTAATCTTGATGACAAGAAAAACTACAATCACATTGATACAAACTAGAGCATATAGCAATAGTAAATTGCTGCTCCATATAGCAATAGTAATGCACCTAATCAACATTGTAGAGCATCCTGTTACAAACTTGTTCTGATCCTGCAAAGAAAAGACTTAACTGTTCGATGCAACATTTTGTAGCAATGTGGTTCAGAACGCTAATCTTGCATAGCAGTTTTACAATCGGTTTCAGAACAATATGATCTCTAGACGCACTAGTCATTCTTCCTGGGCACTAGTCGATGAGGTGGGTATTCACTCGGTGGCTACACGCCGACGCAGCATGCCGACGACCTGTACCACGGTCGAGGGGAGGGAGGGAATGGGGAGGAAGGGTGGAGAGGGAGGAAGGAGGAGAGGTACCTGGGCGGGCGCGGCCGGTCGCCGGAGGGGTCGGGGTCGGGGTCATGGTCGGTGGCGGCGTCGAAGGGATGGCTCGAGGGCGTCTGAGCTCGTCCGGGTCCTCGTAGTCGAAGAGGAAGACGGCAGCGGTCCTCCTGGGCGCCTTGGTTGGTCGTGGGGAGGCCGGCGGCCACGTGCTTCGCGGGTCGGGTGGTGCGGGGGCGCGGGGGTGGCGGCGCAGGGGAGCGGGGGCGGCGGCGCAGGTGAGTGTCAGTGGGAACGACACCAATGGGATCACAAGAATCCCTACTGTGGTTAGCGGGGCACGGGGTCGTGAGACGAGCGGATCAAACAGATAGCACACGGTTCGTTTATCCAGGTTCGGGCCGCGAGGATGCATAAAACCCTACTCCTGCTTTGGTGGATTGTATATCTGTGTTCTTGAGCTAGCTATGGGGCATGAGGAGCTCCAAAAAGCCGAATCCTTCCTCTGGTCGCCTCGGGCCTCCTTTTATAGAAAAAAAGGGTTGCCACAATGGCACACAGGAGGTGGAAAGGGTACAATGCTGCTAGGTTATCCCTCGCATCACACGACAAGGCGCATTTAATGCGTCTTTCTTAGGTGTCCTTGCTTTATCGGGGACAGGGGAGAAACCTGTCTCGTCCATCGCCGCTCCTTCTTGTGTCGACACGCGCCCTGGCCAGCGACGCCTTCTATGCCATGTAGGTAGGCAGGCAGCTGAGGTGGCACAGTGGTGGGTCTTCACGAAGATCTGCATGCCGCCATGCAGGTGCCTGCCCAGCTGGTTGGGTCGGCAGCTGCATGCATGCGGTGGTGGAGGTTTAGTCGGCGTGGGCCTGATGGTGGCCCTGCGGGTGTCCTCGGTAAGGCCTTGCCGGGGCCTGGCAAGGGCCTTGACGAGGCGCCTGCTGTCATCCCCGGCAAGGTGCTTGCCGGGGGCCTTGTGGTCTTCCTCGGCTGGGATCCTGCCAAGGGTTGTCGTCTCCTTAGTGCGTATCTGATCTTGAATGTCTTCACAAAGATCTGCATGCCGCCACGAGGATGTCTCCCAAAACCTTGCCCTTTGGGGGCAGTGGACTCAAGGGTGATTTGCTCTGTAGGCGCGGGGGAGTCCTCTTCGTCCCCTTTGCTCTTCGTGGTCTTGGCCTTGGCGTTGTTCTAGTTCTCTTGAGCTTCGGTCTTACCCTGGGTCACCTCCCTTGCCTTGCTTCGTGTGGTGGTATCCGCGGCTCAGACTGCCTGTGCACAGTTATAGGGGTAGAAAAAGTGTACTCCTCTTTTTGTACACTGACAGGAGCCCCCGGTCCTGGGCCACACATAAGCGCAATGTGTTGTTGAGCTAGGCCCAAAAACGGTGCACGGGCAGGCGGGGCGGTTTTTATCACGGTACGATTCTTCGCGCGCTGCGCTTCCCACGATTCCCACGCGTGGCGTGGCATGGGGAGGCGTGCGTGACATCGGCGGCATGCGTGGGGTTGGTTCCCGCGGGCATGCATCACATCACAATTAATGTGAAAGGAGGCGGCCCGTGTTTTCCCGAATAAGAAGGAATAACCGTGGGTGCGCTGCTCACTTTCTCCTCTTTCCTCGTGCCTTCTCCAATCTCAGAGCCGTCGTTTCCTCTCTTCCTTCCCTCCTAAGCTTCCGCCGTCGCCCGCCATCATTGCTTCACCACCCACCTCCCTCAGTCCTCTAACTTTCTTAGCCGCCATGGCGCCCAAATCCACCAAGGGCAAGGGGGTGGCTAAGGGCGCTGGGACTGTGGAGCCACCGGAGAGTGCGCTATTGGGGGACCGGACGAAATCCGCCTTCTTCTTCCTCTCGACGGTTGATGTTCGTGAGCTCCGGGCCTCCTTCAGCCGTCTATGGGGAGTGAAGACGGGGGGAGAGAATTCGGGACATCCGGCGACGCGCGTCATTCTTGCCGCTTGCGCCGATCCTGCCCCAAATCGGTATCCCTTTTTCATCGATTATCTTTCTTGCGGGTTATCTCCCCCTTTTTCTGATTTTTTCTGCGACATCATGCACACCTTCGGCTTTCGCCTCTTGGATTTTACTCCGAACGCGGTGGCATGCATTGCTTTCTTCGCGCATCTTTGCGAAGGCTTTGCCGGGGTGCAGCCCAACACGGCACTCTTCCGCCATTATTTCTCCCCTCGGATCCAACCGGGAGGTGCCGTCTCTGGTTACGTCACCTGGATCCCAAGATCCAAGGGGGCGTACATGGACGGTTCCGTGAAGGAGAGGTGGGAGGAATGACGTGGCCGGTGGTGCTGGATTAAAGATGAAGACCCGCCGGAATTCTGCAAGGTCCGCCGAGTGCAGCGGGTCCGCGGCAGCGATTGGAGTGATGTCGACGTCGCTGACGGGAGTCTCACTGTCGCCACCACCAAGATTCTCCGGCTCACCCGGGCTGGACTCACCCTTGAGATGATCGGGGCGGACTTCATTCGTCGCCGGATCGCGACAGTGAGACTCCGCCCCAGCCTGGCATTTTACGAATTCGGCTGACATTATGCGACTCCGCCCCAGCCTCAACCACAATTTCACGGTGATGGCGCATGCCCACTTCTGCCAGCGGCTTTTTCAGCTTGATGTGGGTCGCGACGGCGAGGTCGAATGGACCGGCAAGGCTGCGAGGGCTGCCGCAAAGGTCAGCAAGGCCATCAAGGGGCCGTTTTTCAAGTTGCCAGCGGGGGTGGTCCCGTTGTGCAATAATTCACGTCGGTCCGAGATCATCACTATGATGCCGGACTGTAACGCGCACGGTCCTGTCCCGAGATGGAAGGACCCGAAGGATGCTGATGTGCAGCAATTCGTTGACACCCTGATCGAGGTGTATGTCAATGCTGACGCCGAGCGGTGGCTTGTCATGGACACCACCCAGGCAGAGCTGGACTACATCGCCACTAGGGCGAGGGAGGCACAGCTTGCCATGGAGGCCGGTAGTGCCAGGGGTGTGGAGGACAAGGCCGCAATGGCTGCGGACGAAGAGGAGCTCACCCGATGGTCGGCAGCCTCCGGGGAGGTTAGCAATGCCGACACGGGAGCTCCGCTTGTCGAAGATGCGGCCGACGAGTCGTCGGGGGAGGAGGATGTGGCGGCGGGCTCGACGCCAGCCAGGGGAAGAGGGCGAGTCCTGCGGCGGGCTGGCTCTGGCGAGCCGGTCCGGCCCGGCAGGGCTGCGCGGCCTCAATTGACCCTGGAGGGGGTCCGGGCGTCATACGACGGCCACGGCAGCGAAGAGGCTGACGAAGGCCGCTGAGAAGAAGAAGACAACTGCCCCTTCCCCATCTGGGCGCGCACAAACCCCGCCTTCTTCGCCTCCTCCGGCAGATGTCGACTCGGATGCTGACGCGGAGCTCCCTTTTGATCTTGGGTCTCTCAGCCCGAAGAGGAAAAGGGAACTGGCGGAAGAGGAGAAGATGGATGACGAGTAAGTACTCCGTTCCTTACTGCCATTTCCATTCCTCTGAATTAATTCACTCATCTTGATCCGTTTTTTCTTTTGCAGGGATGCAGAGACGTTGGCCCAGAGGGTGAAGAGGGCGAAGGCCTCGGTGAGCAGTCAGCCCCTGGCTGGGGCTTCAAAGACGCCACTGGTGGTGTTGAGCAGCCCGGACAGCAGCCCCCGACACAGCCCCCAGCATAAGTTCGTCACCCTCCTCTTATTCGACACAAGGTAGGCATTCGATGCTATGGTGTTGACCTTGTCGGGTTTGCAGTAGGGGAGCGGCAGCAGGAGGAGCCGCAGAGGGCTACCCCCAACACACCACCCCCATCGACTACGCCGCCGCGAGGGGCGTCCCCGGCAAGGGCATCAAGCACGGAGCCCACACCCATGGAGGAAGAGGGGAACTTGGGCGTCGGTGACTCTACCACGATGCCAAATGCTAGCGGGGAGGGGACTTCTGCTTCACAGCCTGGCACTAGTGAGTCGCCTGTCCTCCGTCTCGGTTTTTTTCCTTATTCTTTTTCTTGGCTTCAATGCTCCCATTACTACCCAGGCGCTCCTTCAATAGGTATGGAGGACGTGGATACTGTTGTTGGGAAAATTGTTGAGGAGGCCGCGGCGGCGGCAGACAGGATTGCCGCCGAGGAGGCCGCCAGAGATGCTGACGAGGCCGTCGCTAATGAGGCCGCCAAGGATGCTGCCGAGGACACCGCTGCAGGGGCCGCCAAGGCGACCGGCGAGGCTTCTGCTGAGAGCGCAAGCGGTGGGCCCGGCAGGGAAGCCGGCAAGGCCACCGCCGAGGAAGAAGTGGTTGATGATCAGCCTCCTTCCTCCTCAACCTCGGGCCCCGGCAGATACCTGAAGGTGGGTGAGGGAGTCCTGGATTAGAGGGTGTTCGGATAGCCGGACTATACCTTCAGCCGGACCCCTGGACTATGAAGATACAAGATTGAAGACTTTGTCCCGTGTCCGGAGGGGACTTTCCTTGGCGTGGAAGGCAAGCTTGGCGATACGGATATTCAAGATCTCCTACCATTGTAACCGACTCTATGTAACCCTAACCCTATCCGGTGTCTATATAAACCGGAGAGTTGTAGTCCGTAGGACAGAATCAACTCCATACACAACAATCATACCATAGGCTAGCTTCTAGGGTTTAGCCTCCTTGATCTCGTGGTAGATCTACTCTTGTACTACCCCATATCATCAATATTAATCAAGAAGGAGTAGGGTTTTACCTCCATCGAGAGGGCCCGAACCTGGGTAAAACAAAGTGTCCCCTGTCTCCTGTTGCCATCCGGCCTAGATGCACAGTTCGGGACCCCCTACCCGAGATCCGCCGGTTTTGACACCGACATTGGTGCTTTCATTGAGAGTTCCTATGTGTCGTCGCCTTAAGGCCCGATGGCTCCTTCGATCGTTAACAACGATACGGTCCAGGGTGAGACTTTTCTCCCCGGACAGATCTTCGTCTTCGGCGGCTTCGCACTGCAGCCCAATTCGCTTGGCCACCTTGAGCAGATCGAAAGCTATGCCCCTGGCCATCAGGTCAGGTTTGGAAGCCTAAACTACACTGCTGACATCCGCGGGGACTTGATCTTCGACGGATTCGAGCCACAGCCAAGCGTGCCGCACTGTCTCGATGGGCATGATATAGCTCTGCCGCCGAACAGCGCCTTGGAGGCCGCACACGCATCGGTTACGACCACTGATTCGGAACCTACTGCGCCGATTGAGGATCAGTGGTTGGACGCTGCCTCAGGGGCTGCTATCTCAGGGGCGATCGAGCCGAACTCCAGCCCCGCACTCTGCGTGGCCCGAGACTCCGAGGAGCCAGATTCCTCTCCGAACTCCGAGCCCCTCGCACCCCTGCCAATCGAATCCGATTGGGCGCCGGTAATGGAGTTCACCGCCACAGACATCTTTCAGCATTCGCCTTTTGGCGACATCTGGAATTTCCTTAAGACTCTCTCTTTATTAGGAGAGCCCTGGCCGAACTACGGTCAGCAAGGGTGGGATACGGACGGTGAGGAAATTCAAAACCCACCCACCACCCACTTTGTAGCCACTGTCGACATTTTAACCGACATACTTGACTTCGGCTCCGAAGACATCGACGGCATGGACGATGATATACTAGACGAACAGGAACCAGCACCTGTAGGGCGCTGGAACGCCACCTCGTCATATGACTTATACATGGTGGATACTCCAAAAGACGGAGATGGCGATGGAGCAATGGAGGATGACACCCCCAAGAAACAGCCAAAGCGCCGGCGTCAGCGGCGCCACTCTAAATCCCGCCAAAGCAAAAACGGTGATTCCGGCACGGGAGATAATACTACCCCGGATAGCGCCGAAGAACACCCACCCCAGCAAGATTCGGCACAGGAAGATGGAGAAGCCAGCCCTCATGAGAAAGCGGCAGACCGAGAGGTCGAGGATGATAACTATACGCCTCCCTCCGAAGACGAGGCAAGCCTCGATGACGACGAATTCGTCATACCATCAGACCCCGCCGAACAAGAGCGTTTTAGACGCAGGCTTTTAGCCACGGCAAGCAGCCTCAAGAAAAAGCAGCAACAGCTTAAAGCTGCCCAAGATTTGCTAGCTGACAGATGGACTGAAGTCCTTGCGGCCGAAGAGTACGAACTCGAACGCCCCTCCAAGAGTTACCCGAAACGAAGGTCACTACCCCGATCAGAGGAGGAAGCACCTGGATCACCAGCGCATGACATGAAAGACCGGCCACCTCGGGGCCGCGACAGAGAGGCCTATCAGCCCTCCACCCAAGCCATGCCCCGACGCCGCGCAACTAAGGCACGGGAAAATGCGCCCGACCTACGGGACATACTGGAGGACAAGGCAAGACAGACAAGATCGATCTACGGAACGCGCAGGCGCCCTACGGCATGTGACAATGATCTTCACGCCGGATAAAACAAATACGGCCGGGCCGAACACAACAGACATAGCTCTTCCGAGCTGCGTCGTGATATAGCCCAGTACAGAGGCGCCGCACACCCCCTATGCTTCACGAATGAAGTAATGGATCATAAAATCCCAGAGGGCTTTAAACCCATAAACATTAAATCATACGATGGCACCACAGACCCGGCGGTATGGATTGAGGATTATCTCCTTCACATCCACATGGCACGCGGCAATGATCTACATGCCATCAAGTACCTCCCGCTCAAACTTAAAGGACCGGCCCGGCATTGGCTTAACAGCTTGCCAGCAGACTCAATCAGTTATTGGGAGGACCTGGAAGCCACATTCCTCGACAACTTCCAGGGCACTTACGTGCGACCGCCGGATGCCGACGACTTAAGCCACATAATTCAGCAGCCAGAAGAATCAGCCAGACAATTCTGGACACGGTTCCTAACAAAGAAAAACCAGATAGTCGACTGTCCGGACGCAGAGGCCCTAGCAGCCTTCAAGCATAACATCCGCGACGACTGGCTTGCCCGGCACCTAGGACAGGAAAAGCCGAAATCCATGGCAGCCCTCACGACACTCATGACCCGCTTCTGCGCGGGTGAAGACAGCTGGCTAGCTCGCAGTAACAACTTATCAAAGAACCCTAGTAATTCGGATACCAAGGACAAAAGTGGCAGGACACGTTAGAACAACCAAAAACGCCGCGTTAACAGCGACAGCAATGAAGACACGACAGTCAATGCCGGATTCAGAGGCTATAAATCCGGTCAGCGGAAAAAGCCATTCAAAAAGAATACTCAGGGCCCGTCCAGTTTGGACCGAATACTCGATCACTTGTGCCAGATACATGGCACCCCCGAAAAGCCAGCCAATCACACCAACAGGGATTGTTGGGTGTTCAAGCAAGCAGGCAAGTTAAGAGCCGAAAACAGAGACAAGGGGCTGCACAGCGACGACGAGGAGCCCAAGCCACCAAACAACAATGGACAGAAGGGCTTTCCCCCACAACTGCGAATGGTGAACATGATATACACAACCCACATTCCCAAGCGGGAGCGGAAGCGTGCGCTACGGGACGTATACGCGACGGAGCCAGTCGCCCCAAAGTTCAACCCATGGTCCTCCTGCCCGATCACTTTTGATCGGAGGGACCATCCCACTAGCATCTGTCATGGCAGCTTCGCCACATTGATTCTCGACCCAATAATTGACGGATTTCACCTCACAAGAGTCCTCATGGACGGCGGCAGTAGCCTGAACCTGCTTTATCAGGACACAGTGCGGAAAATGGGCATAGATCCTTCAAGGATCAAACCCACAAGAACGACCTTTAAAGGCGTCATACCAGGTGTAGAAGCCAGCTGTACAGGCTCAGTAACACTTGACGTGGTCTTCGGATCCCCGGATAATTTCCGAAGCGAAGAATTAATCTTTGATATAGTGCCGTTTCGCAGTGGCTATCACGCCCTGCTCGGACGAACCGCATTCGCAAAATTCAATGCGGTGCCGCACTACGCATATCTCAAACTCAAGATGCCAGTCCCTCGAGGAGTGATCACGGTCAACGGAAACACCGAACGCTCCCTCCGTACGGAGGAGCATACGGCGGCTCTCGCAGCGGAGGTACAAAGTAGCCTTCTTAGGCAATTCTCCAGTCCGGCCATTAAAAAGCCAGACACTGCCAAGCGCGCCCGGAGTAACCTACAGCAGGACCGCCTGGCACACTCTGAGTAAGCGTAGCAATGCGGCCCCAACCCCAGCTTTCATGACCTAGCAAAACCAGTACCTCGCGTACATAACTACGCCCTCGAAATACCATGGGCACAGGGGAAGGGGCACAATAACGGCACGCCCAAAATACGGCTTAAAACGTACCAGGGGCTGCTGGATTCTTTTTCTTAATTTTTTCTTACTTTCAGGACTCCATACTTCGGACGACCTGTTTGGCAATTCGATTGCCGCACAAACGATGCAAGATCCAGGGAGGCAGATAAGCAATGCCGCATTATGGAACTCCCAGGTGGTCTCTGTTACGAGCGGTATACCTACTTTATATATAATTCCTCGGCCCGCCCCTGGTCAGGACATACTGAATAGTCCAATATCTTTTGCTTACCGCACCATTTGTATCGTTCGGCTTTGATAAATAGCCTCTCCATAAATAATGCTTATCTTTTTGTCTATCTTTTGCATTACTCTTTTCATATATATGTTCATTAATGACATGTCGCATCCGTACATGGTGGTACGGCAAAGTACACGAGGGGCTTCAGTACCCTTTAATATGGTGTGAGAAGTCCGTACACTTTCACAAGTGCGGCACCCCAAACTTATAGCACTATATGCATCGGCTCTGAATCATGATTTGGGTCAATAGTTGGGTTTGCCCGGCTCCTATGTTTTGGTGCCTTACGTTCCGCTATATCGGCTAAGGTAGCACTAGGAGAACCACTGCGATTGTGCCCCGGTTGAGCTAGGTTAAGCACCTCAGTGGAGAAAGCTAAAACTAACTGTCATGATGAGGCGAGAGACCGGTCGCTGTTCGAGAGGTTTTTCGAGTCCCTAAAGGCTTATGCCGCTTCGAGCGAGGAGCTGGATAACCCTAGCCAAGGCGTGGATAGCGCCCCGAACTCGGGCTTCCGAACTAGGGGCTTCGCCGAAATTTAAAATTATAAAGTTCTATGGCTAAGTGAGAGTGTTCAAGCATTATAGTCCGATTGCCTGGTTCATCGTGCTGAGCGCCTCCCTCGAAGGACCCAAGCATGGGAACAAGAGCGCCCAGGTTTATCACCGAACACCCCAGCACTAGTGGCATGGGGGCAGAAGCCGACGACTGGCCAGCTCTCAATTTTCGATAAACGGCCGCACAGAAAATAATATTTTAAATTCAATAAGAATTGCTTACCGCATATGAACAGGTTTTCAGCGCACAGGATAAACACGAGCGAATTCATTCAAAAATTACATCCTTGGTGCACTCATCCGCCACAAGGCGGGCACCCGCAAGAACATCCTTATAGTAGTTCTCCGGCTTGCGATGCTCCTTCCCCGGCGGCGGCTCGTCCGTCACAAGCTTCTCACCGTCCAGCTTACCCCAGTGCACCCTTACACGGGCAAGGGCCCTACGGGCACCTTCGATGTAGACAGAGCGCTTGATGACCTCGAGCCTTGTACAGGCCTCCACCAACCACCGCACCAGCCCGAAGTAGCTCCCGGGCAGGGCCTCTCCGGGCCACAGCCGAACTATGAAGCCCTTCATGGCCTGTTCGGCCGGCTTGTGGAGTTCGACCAGCTATTTCAGTTGATCGCTCAAGGGCATAGGGTGTCCGGCCTCAGCATACTGAGACCAGAACACCTTCTCCGTCGAGCTGCCCTCTTCAGCTCGGTAGAATGCGGCGGCATCGGATACGCTGCGGGGAAGATCTGCGAAGGCCCCTGGAGAACTCCGGATTCGGGTAAGTAACAAGTAGTTTACTTTTATATTTCTGCTTTGCATAAAGAATGCCTTACCAGCTGCTATCTTTTTCACATCCTCCAACTCTCCGAGGGCCTTTTGGGCTTCGGCCTTGGCAGACTTGGTAGCCTCAAGGGCCGTCGCGAGCTCGGACGCTTGGGTCTTCGACTCAAGCTACGAACTCTCATGTTTTTTCATGAGAGCCTGAAGCTCTTGTTGCATCTCGCCGACCTGAGACCCAAGTTTCTCTCGCTCGGTGCGCTCCGCGGCCGTTTTCTTTTCGGCCTCGGACAGCGCCTGCTTGAGGGTCGCCACCTCAGTCGTGGCCCCTACAATAAGCTGTTCAATCCTGTTATTTTTTTTGCAATCACGCCTCTCTATAGGCACTTTTTTATAAGGTATTTCTTACCTTCTTTCTCCTCGAGCAGCTGCTTGGCCAGGCCGAGCTCTTGCTGGGACTGCTCGAGTCCCTGTTTCAGGGCATCCACCTCCGCAGTCAGTGCGGCGGTGTCTAGCAGCGAAGCCTGCATACGCATATTGACTCTTCATTATTAGACTCCTGCGAAATTTAATAGATCCTCTATTCGACTTTTCTTTCCGAACGCCAAACAGAGCATCAGGGGCTACTGTCTATGTGGTAATATTTTTACATATTCTTACTTACCTCGAAGCCTGTTAGGAGGCTAGCGCAAGCTTCACTCAGCTCGCTCTTGGCGGACTGAACCTTCTGGATCACCGTACTCATAATAGTACGGTGCTCCTCGTCGATGGAGGCGCCTTCAAGCACCTCCAGCAGATTGTCCGGCGCCTCCGGTTGGACGGAGGCTGCCGGCTCAGAAGGCTTGCTCCTCTTGGAAGGAGTTCGCCTGCCGCGGTCCAGAACTGTTGAAGATTCCGGCACGGTGTCCGGCATAAAGCCGGACTTGGAGCCCTGAGGGGTCTTGTCCCCTTCACTCCTGGGGTCCGGGAGGTCGCCTTGCGGCTCCTCTAGGACCACTTCCTCCTGCCCCGGAGCTCGTTGTGACGCCACTTCGGCGTCATCCGCAGTGTGGGGGGAGACAGCGGGCGGAACAGAGTTCACGTCCGATGAATCCAGGGAGCCGCTCGACGACTCGTTGAGTGCGGCCCGGGGCGGGTTGCATGATTACATTCGACATTAGGGAAAGCTGCGCAATAAAGGAACATCATGAGTTACTCTGATACCCGAACTTACGATTTCGCCGGACGCTTGGCCCTGTCCGGCCACTCCTCTTCGCCCTCTTCGGCGTCAGGGGCGTAGTCCGGCGGAGGGGTCTTCCTTTTCCTAGACCCCTCGGCCTCCCCCGTTGGGGCGGCCTTCCTCTTCTCTCCTCCCTCCACTGGAGAGGGAGAGTCTTCTTCTTCCTCCTCCTCGTTCTCGCGGGAGGAGGGCGCCTCGGACTCGTCAGACGACGAGTCCGACACCACCACGTTGCGGGCACTCTTTCGAGTCCCCGTGGTCTTCTTCTTCTTGGCCTTCTTCTCCGGCACCACATAAGGCACCGGGGCCAGCAGCTTCACCAGTAAAGCTGGGGCTGGATCTTCGGGCAGCGGAGCCAGACATTTTATCGGCTCGGCTATCGCCCGCCAAGCCTGTCAATGGAAAGGGAGTTTAGATCCCGCATAGTGTCAAACTATGAAAAAAGGCTTAACATCCTGTGAAGGGTGTAGATGGCATACCTTGCTAGCGTGACGCTGCGAGCTGTATCCGCGGTCCTCGGAAGCGGATGCGGGAGCCTCGGCGCCCTTGAATAGCACCTTCCAGACGTCTGTTCTGGTCTCAGTATGTTGAGGCCGGACAACCTGTGCCCTTGAGCGATCAGGTGAAACAGCTGGTCGAACTCCACAAGGCGGCCGAACAGGCCATGAAGGGCTTTATAGTTCGGCTGTGGCTGGGAGAGGCCCTGCCCGGGAGCTACTTCGGGCTGGTGCGGTTGCTGGTGGAGGCATGTCCAAGGCTCGAGGTCATCAAGCGCTCTGTCTGCATCGAAGGTGCCCGTAGGGCCCTTGCCCGTGTAAGGGTGCACTGGGGTAAGCTGGACGGTGAGAAGCTTGTGACGGACGGGCCGCCGCCGGGGAAGGAGCATCGCAAGCCGGAGAACTACTATAATGATGTTCTTGCGGGTGCCCGCCTTGTGGCGGATGAGTGCACCAAGGATGTAATTTTTGAATGAATTCGCTCGTGTTTATCCTGTGCGCTGAAAACCTGTTCATATGCGCTAAGCAATGCTTATTGAATTTAAAATATTATTTTCTGTGCGGCCGTTTATCGAAAATTGAGAGCTGGCCAGTCGTCGGCTTCTGCCCCCATGCCACTAGTGCTGGGGTGTTCGGTGATAAACCTGGGCGCTCTTGTTCCCATGCTTGGGTCCTTCGAGGGAGGCGCTCAGCATGAGGAACCAGGCAATCGGACTATAATGCTTGAACACTCTCACTTAGCCATAGAACTTTATAATTTTAAATTTCGGCGAAGCCCCTAGTTCGGAAGACCGAGTTCGGGGCGCTATCCACGCCTTGGCTGGGGTTATCCAGCTCCTCGCTCGAAGCGGCATAAGCCTTTAGGGACTCAAAAAACCTCTCGAACAGCGACCGGTCTCTCGCCTCATCATGATAGTTAGTTTTAGCTTTCTCCACTGAGGTGCTTAACCCAGCTCAACCGGGGCACAATCGCAGTGGTTCTCCTAGTGCTACCTTAGCCGATATAGCGGAACGTAAGGCACCAAAACATAGGAGCCGGGCAAACCCAACTATTGACCCAAATCATGATTCGGAGCCGATGCATATAGTGCTATAAGTTCGGGGTGACGCACTTGTGAAAGTGTACGGACTTCTCACACCATATTAAAGGGTACTCAAGCCCCTGACGTACTTTGCCGTACCACCATGTACGGGTACGACATGTCATTAATGAACATATATATGAAAAGAGTAATGCAAAAGATAGACAAAAAGCTAAGGATTCTTTATGGAGAGGCTATTTATCAAAGCCGAACGATACAAATGGTGCGGTAAGCAAAAGATATTGGACTATTCAGTATGTCCTGACCAGGGGCGGGCCGCGGAATTATATATAAAGTAGGTATACCGCTCGTAACAGAGACCACCTGGGAGTTCCATAATGCGGCATTGCTTATCTGCCTCCCTGGATCTTGCATCGTTTGTGCGGCAATCGAATTGCCGAACAGGTCGTCCGAAGCATGGAGTCCTGAAAGTAAGAAAAAATTAAAAAAAAAGAATCCAGCAGCCCCTAGTACGTTTTAAGCCGTATTTTGGGCGTGCCGTTATTGTGCCCCTTCCACTGTGCCCATGGTATTTCGAGGGTGTAGTTATGTACGCTTGCTCAGAGTGTGCCAGGCGGTCCTGCTGTAGGTTACTCCGGGCGCGCTTGGCAGTGTCTAGCTTTTTAATGGCCGGACAGGAGAATTGCCTAAGAAGGCTACTTTGTACCTCCGCTGCGAGAGCCGCCGTTTGCTCCTCCGTACGGAGGGAGCGTTCGGTGTTTCGGTTGACCGTGATCACTCCTAGAGGGCCTGGCATCTTGAGTTTGAGATATGCGTAGTGCAGCACCGCATTGAATTTTGCGAATGCGGTTCGTCCGAGCAAGGCGTGATAGCCACTGCGAAACGGCACTGTATCAAAGATTAATTCTTCGCTTCGGAAATTATGCGGGGATCTGAAGACCATATCAAGTGCTACTGAGCCAGTACAGTTGGCTTCTACACCTGGTATGACGCCTTTAAAGGTCGTTCTTGTGGGTTTGATCCTTGAAGGATCTATGCCCATTTTCCGCACTGTGTCCTGATAAAGCAGGTTCAGGCTACTGCCGCCGTCCATGAGGACTCTTGTGAGGTGAAATCTGTCGATGATTGGGTCAAGAACCAATGCGGCGAAGCCGCTATGACGGATGCTAGTGGGATGGTCCCTCCGATCAAAAGTGATCGGGCAGGAGGACCATGGGTTGAACTTTGGGGCGACTGGCTCCATCGCATATACGTCCTGTAGCGCATGCTTCCGCTCCCGCTTGGGAATGTGGATTGCGTATATCATGTTCACCGTCCGCGCTTGTGGGGGAAAGCCCTTCTGTCCATTGTTGTTCGGCGGCTTGGGCTCCTCGTCGTCGCTGTGCAGCCCCTTGTCTCTGTTTTCGGCTCTTAACTTGCCTGCCTGCTTGAACACCCAACAATCCCTGTTGGTGTGATTGGCTGGCTTTTCGGGGGTGCCATGTATCTGGCACAAGCGATCGAGTATTCGGTCCAAACTGGACGGGCCCTGAGTATTCTTTTTGAATGGCTTTTTCCGCTGACCGGATTTATAGCCTCTGAATCCGGCATTGACTGCCGTGTCTTCATTGTTGTCGCTGTTAACGCGGCGTTTTTGGTTGTTCCGACGTGTCGTGCCACTTTTGTCCTTGGTATCCGAATTACCAGGGTTCTTTGATAAGTTGTTACTGCGAGCTAGCCAGCTGTCTTCACCCACACAGAAGCGGGTCATGAGTGTCGTGAGGGCTTCCATGGATTTCGGCTTTTCCTGTCCCAGGTGCCGGGCAAGCCACTCGTCGCGGATGTTATGCTTGAAGGCTACTAGGGCCTCTGCGTCCGGACAGTCGACTATCTGGTTTTTCTTTGTTAGGAACCGTGTCCAGAATTGTCTGGCTGATTCTTCTGGCTGCTGAATTATGTGGCTTAAGTCGTCGGCATCCAGCGGTCGCACGTAAGTGCCCTGGAAGTTGTCGAGTAATGCGGCTTCCAGGTCCTCCCAAGAAATGATTGAGTCTGCTGGCAAGCTGTTAAGCCAATGCCGGGCCGGTCCTTTAAGTTTGAGCGGGAGGTACTTGATGGCGTGTAGATCATCGCCGCGTGCCATGTGGATGTGAAGGAGATAATCCTCAATCCATACCGCCGGGTCTGTGGTGCCATCGTATGATTCGATGTTTACGGGTTTAAAGCCCTTTGGGATTTTATGATCCATTACTTCATTCATGAAGCATAGGGGGTGTGCGGCGCCTCTGTACTGGGCTATATCACGACGTAGCTCGGAAGAGCTATGTCTGTTGTGTTCGGCCCGGCCGGATTTGTTTTATCCGGCGTGAAGATCATTGTCACATGCCGTAGGGCGCCTGCGCGTTCCGTAGATCGATCTTGTCTGTCTTGCCTTGTCCTCCAGTATGTCCCGTAGGTCGGGCGCATTTTCCCGTGCCTTAGTTGCGCGGCGTCGGGGCATGGCTTGGGTGGAGGGCTGATAGGCCTCTCTGTCGCGGCCCCGAGGTGGCCGGTCTTTCATGTCATGCGCTGGTGATCCAGGTGGTTCCTCCTCTGATCGGGGTAGTGACCTTCGTTTCGGGTAACACTTGGAGGGGCGTTCGAGTTCGTACTCTTCGGCCGCAAGGACTTCAGTCCATCTGTCAGCTAGCAAATCTTGGGCAGCTTTAAGCTGTTGCTGCTTTTTCTTGAGGCTGCTTGCCGTGGCTAAAAGCCTGCGTCTAAAACGCTCTTGTTCGGCGGGGTCTGATGGTATGACGAATTCGTCGTCATCGAGGCTTGCCTCGTCTTCGGAGGGAGGCGTATAGTTATCATCCTCGACCTCTCGGTCTGCTGCTTTCTCATGAGGGCTGGCTTCTCCATCTTCCTGTGCCGAATCTTGCTGGGGTGTGTGTTCTTTGGCGCTATCCGGGGTAGTATTATCTCCCGTGCCGGAATCACCGTTTTTGCTTTGGCGGGATTTAGAGTGGCGCCGCTGACGCCGGCGCTTTGGCTGTTTCTTGGGGGTGTCATCCTCCATTGCTCCATCGCCATCTCCGTCTTTTGGAGTATCCACCATGTATAAGTCATATGACGAGGTGGCGTTCCAGCGCCCTACAGGTGCTGGTTCCTGTTCGTCTAGTATATCGTCGTCCATGCCGTCGATGTCTTTGTTAGGAACCGTGTCCAGAATTGTCTGGCTGATTCTTCTGGCTGCTGAATTATGTGGCTTAAGTCGTCGGCATCCAGCGGTCGCACGTAAGTGCCCTGGAAGTTGTCGAGTAATGCGGCTTCCAGGTCCTCCCAAGAAATGATTGAGTCTGCTGGCAAGCTGTTAAGCCAATGCCGGGCCGGTCCTTTAAGTTTGAGCGGGAGGTACTTGATGGCGTGTAGATCATCGCCGCGTGCCATGTGGATGTGATGGAGATAATCCTCAATCCATACCGCCGGGTCTGTAGTGCCATCGTATGATTCGATGTTTACGGGTTTAAAGCCCTCTGGGATTTTATGATCCATTACTTCATTCGTGAAGCATAGGGGGTGTGCGGCGCCTCTGTACTGGGCTATATCACGACGCAGCTCAGAAGAGCTATGTCTGTTGTGTTCGGCCCAGCCGGATTTGTTGTATCCGGTATGAAGATCATTGTCACATGCCGTAGGGCGCCTGCGCGATCCGTAGATCGATCTTGTCTGTCTCCCCTTGTCCTCCAGTATGTCCCGTAGGTCGGGCGCATTTTCCCGTGCCTTAGTTGCGGCGTCGGGGCATGGCTTGGGTGGAGGGCTGATAGGCCTCTCTGTCGCGGCCACGAGGTGGCCGGTCTGCCATGTCATGCGCTGGTGATGCAGGTGCTTCCTCCTCTGATCGGGATACTGACCTTCGTTTTGGGTAACTCTTGGAGGGGCGTTCGAGTTCGTACTCTTCGGACGCAAGGACTTCAGTCCATCTGTCAGCTAGCAAATCTTGGGCAGCTTTAAGCTGTTGCTGCTTTTTCTTGAGGCTGCTTGCCCTGGCTAAAAGCCTGCGTCTAAAACGCTCTTGTTCGGCGGGGTCTGATAGTATGACGAATTCGTCGTCATCGAGGCTTGCCTCGTCTTCGGAGGGAGGCCTATAGTTATCATCCTCGACCTCTCGGTCTGCCGCTTTCTCATGCGGGCCGGCTTCTCCATCTTCCTGTGCCGAATCTTGCTAGGGTGGGTGTTCTTCGGCGCTATCCGGGGTAGTATTATCTCCCGTGCCGGAATCACCGTTTTTGCTTTGGCGGGATTTAGAGCAGGGCCGCTGACGCCGGCGCTTTGGCTGTTTCTTGGGGGCGTCATCCTCCATTGCTCCATCGCCATCTCCGTCTTTTGGAGTATCCACCATGTATATGTCATATGA
Source organism: Triticum urartu (assembly GCF_003073215.2). Lineage (NCBI taxonomy): Eukaryota > Viridiplantae > Streptophyta > Magnoliopsida > Poales > Poaceae > Triticum > Triticum urartu. Next base: position 2,037,213 of record NC_053028.1, on the reverse strand, counting down.
CGAGGTGGCGTTCCAGCACCCTACAGGTGTTGGTTCCTGTTCGTCTCTTATATCGTCGTCCATGCCGTCGATGTCTTCGGAGCCGAAGTCATGTATGTCGGTTAAATCGTCGACAGTGGCTACAAAGTGGGTGGTGGGTGGGTTTTGAATTTCCTCACCGTCCGTATTCCACCCTTGCTGACCGTAGTTCGGCCAGGGCTCTCCTGATAAAGAGAGAGACTTAAGGGAATTCAGGATGTCGCCAAAAGGCGAATGCTGAAAGATGTCCGTGGCGGTGAACTCCATTACCGGCGCCCAATCGGATTCGATTGGCAGGGGTGCGAGGGGCTCGGAGTTCGGAGAGGAATCCGGCTCCTCGGAGTCTCGGGCCACGCGGAGTGCGGGGCTGGAGTTTGGCTCGATCGCCTCTGAGATAGCAGCCCCTGAGGCAGCGTCCAACCGCTGATCCTCAATCGGCGCAGTAGGCTCCGAATCAATGGTCGAAACCGATGCGTGTGCGGCCTCCAAGGCGCTGTTCGGCGGCAGAGCTATATCATGCCCATCGAGACAGTGCGGCACGCTTGGCTGTGGCTCGAATCCGTCGAAGATCAAGTCCCCGCGGATGTCAGCAGTGTAGTTTAGGCTTCCAAACCTGACCTGATGGCCAGGGGCATAGCTTTCGATCTGCTCAAGGTGGCCAAGCGAATTGGGCTGCAGTGCGAAGCCGCCGAAGACGAAGATCTGTCCGGGGAGAAAAGTCTCACCCTGGACCGTATCGTTGTTAACGATCGAAGGAGCCATCGGGCCTAAAGGCGACGACACAGAGGAACTCTCAATGAAAGCACCAATGTCAGTGTCAAAACCGGCGAATCTCGGGTAGGGGGTCCCGAACTGTGCGTCTAGGCCGGATGGTAACAGGAGACAGGTGGCACTTTGTTTTACCCAGGTTCGGGCCCTCTCGATGGAGGTAAAACCCTACTCCTGCTTGATTAATATTGATGATATGGGTAGTACAAGAGTAGATCTACCACGAGATCAAGGAGGCTAAACCCTAGAAGCTAGCCTATGGTATGATTGTTGTGTATGGAGTTGATTCTGTCCTACGAACTACAACTCTCCGGTTTATATAGACACCGGATAGGGTTAGGGTTACATATAGTCGGTTACAATGGTAGGAGATCTTGAATATCCGCATCAC